>NC_085994.1:45000-190000 GCF_030014385.1 Trichomycterus rosablanca
ACACATAAACACACACACACACACACATACACACACACACACATACACACATACACATACACAGACACACAAAAACACACACATACACACATCCACATACATACACACACATACACACACACATACACACACACACATACACACACAAATACACACACACATACACACACACATACACATACATACACACATAAACACACACACACACATATACACATCCACATACATACACACATACACATACATACACACACACATACACATATACACAAACACATACACACACATACACACATACATGCATAGACACACAAACACACACACATACACAAACATACACACACACACACACATACAGTACATACACACACATTACTGAGTGAGAGTGTATTGTTACTAGTTATTGGTTGTTGGGGGGCACTGCTTCTGAGTGCTATAAAACAGCCTTAGAGCAGTTAAACAGAAAACTGTTTCTGCTAGCATAGATTGGAATTTAAACCCTATTGGTTCCATGAGCCAGATTTAGCCAGACACTGGAAGCTGATTGGCTGTGCTCTCTGGGACGCCAGTCAGTTGGTGATGCCAGCCAGTTTTAAGAGTCTGTGAACATCAGTCCCAGCTGGAGCCACGCCGACCTGCACAATAAGTCCATTTAATAAAACCAAACTAAACCAATGCTTGTGCTGGCCGGGACCACAGAGTGCATAATGCTGACTGAGCTACATGAAACAGCAGGAATTGGTCACCTGACCCTGGTGTAGCTGTGAACTCACGTTTATTCTTTTATATTCTAGATGAGAGTAAATCAGTAATAATGTGTCCGAGTCCTCTAAGAACACTCCACCCCAAAATCCTGCTCCAGCTCACTGCACCTCTTTAAAATAAAGCAATGTTTAAATACATTACCCATGATGCCGTGCAGTACCTGAGGCTGGCGGAGTTGTACCAGCTGCAGCACTTCCTGTTTGCGTCTGTAATCCTTCGCTCGAGCGTCGGTGAAAACGTAGATAAACGATCCGGGTAAAGAAACTTCCAGAGCCGTGTGTATCGCTCCAACACTCATCTCAGGACAATCACCTCCACCCTACAGCACACACACACACACACATTATATACACACACACACATTATATACATATACACACAATTTACACACACATACACACACATTATATACACACACATTATATACATACAGTGTATCACAAAAGTGAGTACACCCCTCACATTTCTGCAAATATTTCATTATATCTTTTCATGGGACAACACTATAGACATGAAACTTGGATATAACTTAGAGTAGTCAGTGTAGAACTTGTATAGCAGTGTAGATTTACTGTCTTCTGAAAATAACTCAACACACAGCCATTAATGTCTAAATAGCTGCAACATAAGTGAGTACACCCCACAGTGAACATGTCCAAATTGTGCCCAAATGTGTCGTTGTCCCTCCCTGGTGTCGTGTGTCAAGGTCCCAGGTGTAAATGGGGAGCAGGGCTGTTAAATTTGGTGTTTTGGGTACAATTCTCTCATACTGGCCACTGGATATTCAACATGGCACCTCATGGCAAAGAACTCTCTAAGGATGTGAGAAATAGAATTGTTGCTCTCCACAAAGATGGCCTGGGCTATAAGAAGATTGCTAACACCCTGAAACTGAGCTACAGCATGGTGGCCAAGGTCATACAGCGGTTTTCGAGGACAGGTTCCACTCGGAACAGGCTTCGCCAGGGTCGACCAAAGAAGTCGAGTCCACGTGTTCGGCGTCATATCCAGAGGTTGGCTTTAAAAAATAGACACATGAGTGCTGCCAGCATTGCTGCAGAGGTTGAAGACGTGGGAGGTCAGCCTGTCAGTGCTCAGACCATACGCCGCACACTGCATCGACTCGGTCTGCATGGTCGGCATCCCAGAAGGAAGCTGACGCACAAGAAAGCCCGCAAACAGTTTGCTGAAGACAAGCAGTCCAAGAACATGGATTACTGGAATGCCCTGTGGTCTGACGAGACCAAGATAAACTTGTTTGGCTCAGATGGTGTCCAGCATGTGTGGCGGCGCCCTGGTGAGAAGTACCATGACAACTGTATCTTGCCTACAGTCAAGCATGGTGGTGGTAGCATCATGGTCTTGGGCTGCATGAGTGTTGCTGGCACTGGGGAGCTGCAGTTCATTGAGGGAAACATGAATTCCAACATGTACTGTGACATTCTGAAACAGAGCATGATCCCCTCCCTTCGAAAACTGGGCCTCATGGCAGTTTTCCAACAGGATAACGACCCCAAACACAACCTCCAAGATGACAGCTGCCTTGCTGAGGAAGCTGAAGGTAAAGGTGATGGACTAAACCCAATTGAGCGCCTGTGGCGCATCCTCAAGTGGAAGGTGGAGGAGTTCAAGGTGTCTAACATCCACCAGCTCCGTGATGTCATCATGGAGGAGTGGAAGAGGATTCCAGTAGCAACCTGTGCAGCTCTGGTGAATTCCATGCCCAGGAGGGTTAAGGCAGTGCTGGATAATAATGGTGGTCACACAAAATATTGACACTTTGGGCACAATTTGGACATGTTCACTGTGGGGTGTACTCACTTATGTTGCAGCTATTTAGACATTAATGGCTGTGTGTTGAGTTATTTTCAGAAGACAGTAAATCTACACTGCTATACAAGCTGTACACTGACTACTCTAAGTTATATCCAAGTTTTATGTCTATAGTGTTGTCCCATGAAAAGATATAATAAAATATATATACATATACAGGGGTTGGACAATGAAACTGAAACACCTGTCATTTTAGTGTGGGAGGTTTCATGGCTAAATTGGACCAGTCTGGTGGCCAATCTTCATTAATTGCACATTGCACCAGTAAGAGCGGAGTGTGAAGGTTCAATTAGCAGGGTAAGAGCACAGTTTTGCTCAAAATATTGCAATGCACACAACATTATGGGTGACATAACAGAGTTCAAAAGAGGACAAATTGTTGGTGCACGTCTTGCTGGCGCATCTGTGACCAAGACAGCAAGTCTTTGTGATGTATCAAGAGCCACGGTATCCAGGGTAATGTTAGCATACCACCAAGAAGGACAAACCACATCCAACAGGATTAACTGTGGACGCAAGAGGAAGCTGTCTGAAAGGGATGTTCGGGTGCTAACCCGGATTGTATCCAAAAAACATAAAACCACGGCTGCCCAAATCACGGCAGAATTAAATGTGCACCTCAACTCTCCTGTTTCCACCAGAACTGTCCGTCGGGAGCTCCACAGGGTCAATATACACGGCCGGGCTGCTATAGCCAAACCTTTGGTCACTCGTGCCGATGCCAAACGTCGGTTTCGATGGTGCAAGGAGCGCAAATCTTGGGCTGTGGACAATGTGAAACATGTATTGTTCTCTGATGAGTCCACCTTTACTGTTTTCCCCACATCCGGGAGAGTTACGGTGTGGAGAAGCCCCAAAGAAGCGTACCACCCAGACTGTTGCATGCCCAGAGTGAAGCATGGGGGTGGATCAGTGATGGTTTGGGCTTCCATATCATGGCATTCCCTTGGCCCAATACTTGTGCTAGATGGGCGCGTCACTGCCAAGGACTACCGAACCATTCTGGAGGACCATGTGCATCCAATGGCGGTGCCGTGTATCAGGATGACAATGCACCAATACACACAGCAAGACTGGTGAAAGATTGGTTTGATAAACATGAAAGTGAAGTTGAACATCTCCCATGGCCTGCACAGTCACCAGATCTAAATATTATTGAGGCACTTTGGGGTGTTTTGGAGAAGCGAGTCAGGAAACGTTTTCCTCCACCAGCATCACGTAGTGACCTGGCCACTATCCTGCAAGAAGAATGGCTTAAAATCCCTCTGACCACTGTGCAGGACTTGTATATGTCATTTCCAAGACGAATTGACGCTGTATTGGCCGCAAAAGGAGGCCCTACACACCATACTAATAACACACAATTTACACACACATACACACACATTATACACACACATATTATATATATATACACACACACACACATATACGGGTCAAAGACGAGACGTAACTTTTTAGTGTCCCCACTTGATAAATAATATACAATTATATTATTATAAGTGGATATACCTTCAATCTACTCCATTTGTACATCTTTACTGAAACCTAAAGTAATTTCTACGGAAAATGTATGATTTTTGAAAAAATAACCCTTGAAACCCCCAAAATGTCATTCAGTGCAATGGTCCCCCTACCTCTTTAAGTAATAAAACATTAAGAAAAAACGAATTAATCTTAAGTAAAACTTACTGCTTTGGCATAATTGTACAAATGTCATGTGTGACATATTAAATAATATTCAATCAGATGTGTTTTTTAATATTAATAATATTCAGGATACTTTCAGTCCCCATTTTCCCAATCTTCAGTTGTCATTCAGTACAACGTTAATAAAAAGACTTATTTTAATATGCAATCAAGCTACTGCAGTCATGTGACCAATTATAACGACAAAAGACTCCTGGGGACCCTTCAGCACACACACGAGGTCAATGCATTTTAACATTATTTGATAAAAATGTCTTTTTACTGACACAGTACATTAAAGAACAAGAGTGTCATTCAGTACAACACAGAAAACGTAATATTATGGTTAATCTTGTAAACAAACAAGGTTATTAACATTTAAATGTGAATATGTGTAGAAATGTCTTTGAGCTAAGGTCAATGTTAGCTTTTGCTAACCACTGGGATAACTGTAAAATGTGCTAAAGTAAAATTTCTGTAATTCAGTACAACAACAGTCATTCAGTGCAACAGAATTTCACTGTTGCACTAAATTGACAATGACATTGTTATACTGACTTTATAATGTTTTAAAATTATTTTTAAATATTAAAACCACTTTTTTCCATTCTAGTCTTCCTTAATAAGAGCAGTAATTACAATGAATATTAATAGTTATGTTTTTGATGAAGTGGTCCCTGAGATTTTGTTATTGTCGAGTACGATGACCTGCCATTCGTTGGGCAGGTACTGCTGTCTGTAGGAGATGAGGTGCAAGTTAGCTGCATGCTACAAAATTGAAACAGAAATTCCTTTGTGTGGCCAAATCCACCTGATGAAATTTACTACCTTAAGTCTGATGTCAAAATCATAATCGCAGAACCAAAGCCATGTACAGCAAGAACCTCGAGGTTAACAACAAAAGACTGGAAAACATTTGTTCAGTTCATGAAATAAAATGTGACTTCAAATGGTTTTCACGGCTGAATGAATTTAGATTTACTGCAGCAACTTTTTCATGTGTTATGACACAAATTCCAAACTTCCACACTGTTCTGGTGCCTTACAAGTTGTTATGATGGCTTCATTAGCTATGTTTTTCATTGCCTTACTTTTTTCATGATGTAGTAATATTATAACACATACTTGCCACTGGTGTGGCATATTTTCATTCTACTACTGCTACTTTAATCAATAAAGAACTTAAAAACAAATGAAGTCATGAATATTCTGATGTAACAGGATAATTTGGAGTATGTCATTCAGTGCAACATAAAATCATCATAAAGTGCAACAAAAACATTTGCTTAAAATAACTGTAATAAGTAATTATTATATATTTTTTTCATGTGAATGCAAGAGAATCCAGGCCTGCTTCATAGAAAACAGAGTTTGATTAGGTTTCAAATAGAATAGAATGTGTAGCAAAAATGTCTTGTATACAAATAAACAAAATCCCAAGACGCATTAGAGTACAAACAATGCACAGAAAATTCAAAACAGAGTAAGTACAGTTTCTTCTGAGGTTTTAAATCTTTTGTAAGAGATATTATAAACTTATAAATTTGAAATGGCTAAGATTGTTCCTTGTGTGTGTATTTTGTCATAAATTAGTCGTTGCACTGAATGAAATTTTTGTGCCCTTGTGTGTCAACAACACTAAAATGATCAAATAAGCAAAATGCTGAGAAAAAAAATACATATTTAAATAGGTGACACATTTGTGCACAATATTAAATGAAAAAATTATACAATTTAACCATTTTATTTTTTTGGTACTTGGAACACCCTATTCGTCTTTCACCCATACACACAATTTACACACACATACACACGCATTATATACACACACACATTATACACACACAAACACACACGTCCTGTTTAAGCATCAAACCTCACAGACTGACGTGAATCTACAGACCTGGACGAAGAGCTCCTGCAGGTCACGCTGGAACTGTTTGGGGTCGGTGGTGACCGATACTGGACCGATATCTACAACACACGGAATCACATTCAGAGACGGACGTGAGACGTCAGGTGCTAATAATCATCAAAACATGTTACTGATCCTCAAACATCTGTATTTAATCCCTCAAAATATTTTAAATAATTTAATTAGTGTGATTGCTGAAGGCGAGCACACTATTGTTATCCGTAAGTCATATTATTTTTATTTTTATTATTATTCTGCCCGTTTTTGTCCGCGTTTCTTCGTCCGCAGTTTTCGAGATATCGACCCCGTTCCAACGCCAAATCGTCCGGCCCATACGGGAATAGATCGCTTGTATACAGGTTTTTGATCCGCCCGCCCGTTCGCCCGCCACGCCCATTTTTCCGAAATTTTTTTCCCATAGACTTTCATTCGTTTTCAAAAAATTGAGATATCAACGCCGTTCCAACTCTCGGCCCGTTATTGACGTCAGTTCTTGAAGAAAGCTTTAGGATCCGCCCTCCCGTTCGCCCGCCACGCCCGTTTTTTACCGGTTTTGGCCAATGTTTCTGGCTTTTTTTTGTAAAATTTTCGAGATATCGATACCGTTCCAACTCTAAATCGTCCGGCCCGTAAATTACAACAATGCTTGTTTACAGCTTTTGGATCCACCCTCCCGTTCACCCGCCACGCCTGTTTTTTTGTCCCATTCACTTCAATAAGAACCCCATTCACTTCCATTCATTTTTTAAAAGTTCGAGATATCAACGCCATTCCAACTCTATATCGTAAAGCTCACTGATGTAACCCCGACTTAGATACAGCATGGGGATTCGAACCCACGCCCACCTGCCACGCCCGTTTTTCGGCTCCATTCACTTACATTCATTTTTTGAAAGTTCGAGATATCAACGCCGTTCCAACTCTAAATCGTAAAACCCACTGATGTAACCCCGACTTAGATACAGCATGGGGATTCGAACCCACGCCCACCTGCCACGCCCGTTTTTTAGCCCCATTCACTTCCATTCATTTTTTGACAGTTTTAGATATCGACACCGTTCAAACTCTAAATCGTAAAGCCCACTGATGTAACCCCGACTCAGATACAGCATGGGGATTCGAACCTATGCCCAACTGCCACGCCCATTTTTCGGCTCCATTCACTTCCATTCATTTTTTGAAAGTTTGAGATATCAACGCCGTTCCAACTCTAAATTGTAAAGCCCACTGATGTAACCCCGACTCAGATACAGCATGGGGATTCGAACCTATGCCCACCTGCCACGCCCATTTTTCGGCTCTATTCACTTCCATTCATTATTTGAATGTTTGAGATATCAACGCCGTTCCAACTCAAAATGGCAAAGCCCATTGATGTAACCCCGACTTAGATACAGCATGGGGATTCGAACCCACGCCCACCTGCCACGCCCGTTTTTCGGCCCCATTCACTTCCATTCATTTTTTGAAAGTTCGAGATATCAACGCCGTTCCAACTCTAAATCATAAAGCCCACTGATGTAACCCCGACTCAGGTACAGCATGGGGATTCGAACCCACGCCCACCTGCCACGCCCGTTTTTTAGCCCCATTCACTTCCATTCATTTTTTGACAGTTTTAGATATCGACACCGTTCAAACTCTAAATCGTAAAGCCCACTGATGTAACCCCGACTCAGATACAGCATGGGGATTCGAACCTATGCCCAACTGCCACGCCCATTTTTCGGCTCCATTCACTTCCATTCATTTTTTGAAAGTTTGAGATATCAACGCCGTTCCAACTCTAAATTGTAAAGCCCACTGATGTAACCCCGACTCAGATACAGCATGGGGATTCGAACCTATGCCCACCTGCCACGCCCATTTTTCGGCTCTATTCACTTCCATTCATTATTTGAATGTTTGAGATATCAACGCCGTTCCAACTCAAAATGGCAAAGCCCATTGATGTAACCCCCAGTAAGATACAGCATGGGGATTCGAACCCACGCCCACCTGCCACGCCCGTTTTTCGGCTCCATTCACTTACATTAATTTTTTTAAAGTTCGAGATATCGACGCCGTTTCAACTCTAAATCGTAAAGCCCACTGATGTAACCCCGACTCAGATACAGCATGGGGATTCGAACCCACACCCACCTGCCACGCCCGTTTTTCGGCTCCATTCACTTTTATTCATTTTTTGAAAGTTCGAGATATCGACGCCCTTCCAACTCTAAATCGTCCGGCCCATCGATGACGCTCCTGAATTACATACAGCGTTTGGATATGAGCGCACGCCCGCCGACCGGCACACGGCAATCACACTTGCATTTTCTCCGGAAATGCACTCTCTAGTTATTATTATTCTGCCCGTTTTTTGTCCGGCTTTCTTCGTCCGCAGTTTTCGAGATATTGACCCCGTTCCAGCGCCAAATCGTCCGGCCCATACGGGAATGGACTGCTTGTATACAGGTTTTCGATCCGCCCGCCCGTTCGCCCGCCACGCCCGTTTTTGTAGCGTTTTTTGGTCCCATAGACTTCCATTCATTTTCGAAAAAATTTTGAGATATTGACGCCGTTCCAACTCTAAGTCGTCCGTCCCATTATTGCCATCACTTCTTGAAGAAAGCTTTAGGATCCGCCCGCCCGTTCGCCCGCCACGCCCGTTTTTTACCCGTTTTGGCCAATCTTTCTGGCTTTTTTTTCTACAATTTTCGAGATATCGATACCGTTCCAACTCTAAATCGTCCGGCCCATAAAATTACAACAATGCTTGTTCACAGCTTTTGGATCCACCCTCCCGTTCGCCCGCCACACCCTTTTTTTTGTCCCATTCACTTCACTTCATTTCTTGGAAATTTCGAGATATCAACGCCGTTCCAACTGTAAATCATCCAGCCAGTTAATGACACCCCAAGTGATCCAAGTGATACAGCATGGACATACGCAGCCCCGCCCGCCTGCCACGCCCGTTTTTTAATATTTCGAGATATCAAAACCGTTCCAACTCTAAATTGTTTAGCCCACTGATGACACCCCGACTTGGATACAGCATAGTGATACGCAGCCCCGCCCACCTGCCACGCCCGTTTTATATATTTTTTAAAATATCAACGCCGTTCCAACTCTAAATCATCCGGCCCGTCGATGACACCGGGACATGGATGCAATTTTTGGATACGCACACCCGCCCGCCTGCCACGCCCTTTTTTTCAATGTTGAGATATCAACGCCGTTCCAACTCTTAATCGTTTGGCCCACTGATGACACCGGGACATGGATGTAATTTTTGGATGGGCACACCCGGCCGCCCACCACGCCCGTTTATTACATTTCCAGATATCGACGCCGTTCCAACTCTGAATGGTCCGGCCCGTCGATGACGCTCCCAACTTAGAGACAGCGTTTGGATACGCGCGCATGCCTGCCGACCGCCACACGGCAATCACACTCGCATTTTCTCCGGAAATGCACTCTCTAGTTAATACTGAAGCTTTTAGTTCTGCTCACGTCCACTGATCTGCACTAATAAAAACATGAAACAGTGTAAATATAATGTTTGATGTGAAATCCTCTCGCCGTCTGAGGAACGAAACGCTCGTCCAGATCCCTCGTATTTTATCATTTTATTAACTTATTAACTTATTAATAACTAAAATAATCAGCAGCTCTTTAACTTTATACCTGTAAATAAAAACTAAAATAATATTTCTTTATTATCACAAACACACAGAAAACTGAACTGAAGGATTAAAAGATTTAAAGATGCGCCCAGGTGGCGCAGCGGGATATTCCGCTGACGCACCAGCACCGAGTTTCTGAACCTCCCGGTTCGAGGCTCGGTGTTGCCACCGGTCGGCTAAGCGCCATCTGGCGGGCATAATTGGCAGTGCCTGCAGGGTGGGGGACCGGACTATATGTGGGTGGGTGGGTGGGTGGGTGGGTGGGTCTTCATGCGCTGTGTAAGGACCCTGATTTGCAGAAGAGACGCCCGTGCAGAATGCACGGACGAGAAGAGGAGGGCTGTACACGTGTAAAGAAGGCGTGGGGCAGCGGCGTGCTCTCCTTGGATGCAGGTCTGTTGTGCCTGTTAACAGCGGAAGACAGATTGGAAGCGAGAAAAATTGGGGAGAAAATTCGGAGAAAAAAAAAAAAAAAAAAGATTTTAAGATTTTATAATGTAAGAATGTAATTATGGGTTATTATGAATAAATCAGGTTGTAGGCGCTCCTCTCAGGCCGTCTGGAGGTTCTCACACCTCGACTGCTCTGATTCTCTCTGCTTTTATGGTTCTGGGTCTCTGAGGAAGTGAGATCCGGGGGGTGATGGGGGGGGGGGGGGGGATAGGGGTAATTACCCTCATTGGCACAACATGAGCTTCTCATCAGCGAAAATCCATAAACGTGTCTTCATCTGGAGCATCAAGGATCAGGTTTCTGTAGTCAAATATCACAGATGATCGGTGTAAATCACATCACCACTGGACTCTACAGCACTGGATACACGTTCTCTTCTAAATGAACTTGAGTTTGAGGGATCAGGAGAACCGCTGGAGTGTTAATGTGGTTTTGTTTCTGATGTTTTGGGTTTCTTAGATTCAGTGAATAGAAATTACAGCATAAACTGTCATTCTGTACTAACATCTTAGGGAATACCCTTTACTGTCAGCACAACATCAGCTCTATGAAAAAATGCTCTTTAAATGTTCTTTAAAAGTTGAAGAAAATGTTCTTTTAATTTCTGATCAAATTAAACAAAAAGAAAAACTTAAACTTTTTATCAGAAATAAAATTATAAGAGAAGTTCGGCTTCCTACATCAATCACAGAAAAAGAAAAACACGAAAATAACTTTGATCCCAAATTAAACACAAAGTCTGTAAAGAAAATATGTTGACAATATAAAAGTAATAATTTTATTTAAAGTAAATAAAGATGCTTTAAGTTTTTTATTATTAAATGTTATCAGACACAAGAGGAACTCCAGTGATCATGACGTCAGTCCCACTGAAGTTTGGTGTGAATCAGAATGTCGACTGTGAGTCTGGTCTTTTGATTCATCAGTGCCGAGTGTCACTCAAGTTCTTGTGTCTGAATGCAAGTTGTGTTAATGACATATGTGTTAATTCCAGATGTGATGATTATATTAGTCAGTACCTGGGTCGTGGAAGGGCACCAGGACGAAGTTCCTGACGGGTCTGTCTGCCCGGTTCAGGGTGCTGTAGAGGATCCGTGACGCTCCGTCCATCACCTGCTGCAGGTCGTCATACATGGATCCCGTGACGTCAAACACGAAGGTGAGAGAAGATCCGCTGAGCTCCAGCTCCGGGTTCAACTCAGCAGAAACCGGACTCATCCAGACCAGCACCAACCAAACAGAGAGGAACTTTATCCAGAACTTCATCAGGAACTCCATCAGGAGCCAGGAACTTCAAATCTGAATTAAACCTACAGCAAACCTACACACTCACTGCTGAGTGATGTACTGATCCAGTAATCAGACCACCGACGTCCACACACATCCAGTTCCAGTCCTGAGTGAGTAAGTGTGTGTGTGTGTGTGTGTGTGTGTTTTGGGGGGGGGTGAAATGAAACCTGAACCCACTCCCTGTGTGTGTGTGTGTGTGTGTGTGTGTGCTATTAGGAGGAGTGTTTGTGCTGAAGTCTGAGTCTCTTGCTGTCTTTAAAAAACGATTAAAAACCCACCTTTTTACTAAACACTTAGGCTGACTTGTACTTATTTACTAACATTTTGTTCCATTCTTTTCCATTTCCAAAAAAAAAAAAAAAAAAAAGGCACTTTGGTTCTAACAGGTTTTAGCAGATTTGTGTTCTTCGACTGTTGTTTACCTAAACTTGAGAAATGAAATGTTCACTATAGAAGCACTTCTGTAAGTCGCTCTGGATAAGAGCGTCTGCTAAATGCTGAAAATGTAAATGTAATGTAAATGCTGAACGAGTGTATCGGTGGGAGCTCAGAGATCTGAACTGATTCTGTTCTGCCGCTGGATTCATGTAGTGATGAACTCGTGATGGAGTGAAAATCAGAGTAAATAAATGAATAAAATAAATAAATTGACGGGGTTGGAGGGGGTGACTGAGGCCGTGTGGTGCCCTGGTGTTCCTGCCCTCACAACCAGACCCACTGTGAATCTCACCCTTATTTACTTTTATACAGAGGTGGAAAGTAAGGAATGACATTTACTGGCGTTACTGTAATTGAGGAGTTTTTTTGTGTACTTGTACTTTTTAAAGTAGATTTTCCAACCTGTAATTTTACTTTTACTTAAGTATGTGTTGTATTAAGAATTGTAATTCACTACATTTTAAATAACATCCGTTACTGAGTAAAAAAAAAAGAAAAGAAAACAATAATAAAAACTCGACATTAAACCTGTTAGGCTGTTTGATCCCGCTGAGCTTTAGAGTCGGGCTGGATTATATCCCTAATGGAACAACACATGGATATGGATCAGGTAAGCACATAAGGGCTTATGATTTTCTGTTGCTGTGTGACTGATCTGGGTCGCGGTTCTGCTGCTTACGGTTGGCTTTCATTTTGCAACGGTAGCAAAGCATTATGAAATATTGTGATTTTTTTTATGTTCATTTATGAGTATTTATTTGAAGTAAAACGGACAGCATAAATGTGATTGTGAGATTCTGCTGGTTTGTTTTTTATTTTGATCATGTTCCTATGACGGGGTAAAACCCGTTATATTTTTTATAAGTGCAACCCTAACCGCCTAATATAATAATAATAATAGTAATAATATCAGCAACAACAACAATAATATTATAATAGAAATATAATAATAATAACAGCATTATTAATAATAATAATTAAAATACAGTACAAATAAAAATAGAATAATATGAGTATAATAATAAGAAATGTTATTATTATTATTACTGTTATTATTATAACAATAATAATAATAATAATATGATGATAAGGGACAGTGGAAGCCTAGTGGGTAGAGCTTTGGGTTATCAACTGGAAGATTGGCGGTTCAAATCCAGGCTCTGCTATGCAGCCACTGTTGGGTCCTTGAGCGAGGCCCTTAACCCTTAACGTACGATGGCTGACCGTGCGCTCTGACCCCAGCTTCCAAACAAGCTGGAATATGTGAAGAAAGAATTTCATTGTACTAAACACGTGTATCTGTATATATAAAGTATAATCTTCTTCTGTAATAACCTTCTTATAGTTTACTAAAATAAAAATGCTCTTGCATTTTCCCATGACGTTAATAACTTTATTTTACATCACGTTCTGATTAAAAAAACAGATACAAATTTATATTAAAGTAAATATATATAAAATGTCCCATTTTGTTTAATTATTTGGAATAATTTATTCATTACAATCAGACTTCTGGATTTAATCACACTTTATTTATCTGTCATGCTGCACTTCAGTACTGTTGCACTGTTTGGTAAAAATGTGGATGCATTTTTCCACTCAATAATATATGGGTTAAAAAAATTTATAAACTTAGTTGCAACTTCATTTGGGGAACAACTAGAGAAGTTACTAAACGAGAATTATTATTTAAAAGTAAGGAATTTGGTGGATTGGGTGCAATAGACTTAGGAATTAAAACAAAAATTGCATTTTGTAAAATTATTGCATGCAAACTCCACAGACAAACTAAGTGGATTGGAAAAACCTCAAATTGGAAGGAAAAAAAAGGGAAAATAAGAAATCAAATTCCATACTATAAAATTGTTTTTTCAGATTTTATCACAAAATTTAAATATTTAAATATTGATTGGGTTAATTACTCTAATAAACAAATTTACAAACTTATTATAGATAAAATATATGGAAATCTAATAGATTATAGAGAGCTTCAACCCCACGAAAGTGAGGAAGTAGTCAAAAATATAAATAGTAAAATGCCAGAAACTATTAGAGATGTGGTATGGTTAATCTCTGTTCGAAGACTCCCAGTTAGAGCAGTTGTCAGTTGGAGTTGCTATGTTAAAACTAAGAAATGTCCTATGCCAAACTTTTGCGAAGACGAAACTTTAGAAATTTTTTTATTAGAATGTTCTAGATCTAGAGAGGTCTGGACAAAAATGATTCTAATAGGAGCTGATATACAAATAAATATGAAATATATTGCTTTTGGGTTGTTTAATAAAACTCTCTCAAAGATGGAAAAGGAAATATTATGGTTAATTATTAATATTGTAAAAGTAAAATTATGGAAAACAAGATGTAAAATGACAATAGATCAAGTTTTTATTCCAAGTGAGATTGTTTTTAAATCAGTTTTAACAGAAATGAGGAGAAGACGGACTCTAGAAAAAAGAAATTCATACAAATGTGTCTGGGAGAAATATAGTAAAAAAAAAAAAAAAAAAAATGAAATTATGTAAGTTGATTCATGTACCTTTTGTTGATGGAGATTTGTCCCTGTTTATTATTGTAATTATGTGATTAAATTCAATAAAATAAAAAAAAAGTTAAAAAAAAAAGTAAAAATGTGGATGTATTTATTTATTTATTTATTAATCTGTTATAAATCACCTGTTGTGTTTAATATCAATCCAAGTTCATTTATAAGCGAAATTAAGACTTTTATTTTTAAATGTGAAATTTAGCGCAGCTCAGCTTCCCGGATCCTCTCACTGTTAGCATTGTTAGCATCGCTACTCATTTAGCTCTTCACTGTGCTGAGATGTGTAATTAAACCCGGATTTTAAACCCTGTAAGTCTTTATTTTAATAACATCAATAAATTATCTGTTTGTTTCATTTCATAGTTAATAATATATAACATTTATTTATCGCTCTTTGATCATTTAGATCAAGTTCATTTTTGTTCTACCAGCACGAATCTGCAAAATAAAAGTTTCTATTTTAATATTGAAAATGTTAAGTGAAATATAGCAAATAACAAAAATAAACTCAAATGTAACACACACACACACACACACACACACACACACACATATATATATATATATATACTGGTGCTGGTCATAAAATTAGAATATCATGAAAAAGTTGATTTATTTCAGTAATTCCATTCAAAAAGTGAAACTTGTATATTATATTCATTCATTACACACAGACTGATATATTTCAAATGTTTATTTCTTTTAATGTTGATGATTATAACTGACAACTAATGAAAACCCCAAATTCAGTATCTCAGAAAATTAGAATATTGTGACAAGGTACAATATTGAAGACACCTGGTGCCACACGCTAATCAGCTAATTAACTCAAAACACCTGCAAAGGCCTTTAAATGGTCTCTCAGTCTAGTTCTGTAGGCTACACAATCATGGGGAAGACTGCTGACTTGACAGTTGTCCAAAAGACGACCATCGACACCTTGCACAAGGAGGGCAAGACACAAAAGGTCATTGCTAAAGAGGCTGGCTGTTCACAGAGCTCTGTGTCCAAGCACATTAATAGAGAGGCGAAGGGAAGGAAAAGATGTGGTAGAAAAAAGTGTACAAGCAATAGGGATAACCGCACCCTGGAGAGGATTGTGAAACAAAACCCATTCAAAAATGTGGGGGAGATTCACAAAGAGTGGACTGCAGCTGGAGTCAGTGCTTCAAGAACCACCACGCACAGACGTATGCAAGACATGGGTTTCAGCTGTCGCATTCCTTGTGTCAAGCCACTCTTGAACAAGAGACGGCGTCAGAAGCGTCTCACCTGGGCTAAAGACAAAAAGGACTCCTCAGTGGTACAAAGTTATGTTCTCTGATGAAAGTAAATTTTGCATTACCTTTGGAAATCAAGGTCCCAGAGTCTGGAGGAAGAGAGGAGAGGCACAGAATCCATGTTGCTTGAGGTCCAGTGTAAAAAAGCTACCAGTGCCAAAGCTACCAGTACCTGGTTTAAGGACCATGGTATCCCTGTTCTTAATTGGCCAGCAAACTCGCCTGACCTTAACCCCATAGAAAATCTATGGTGTATTGTGAAGAGGAAGATGCGATACGCCAGACCCAACAATTCAGAAGAGCTGAAGGCCACTATCAGAGCAACCTGGGCTCTCATAACACCTGAGCAGTGCCACAGACTGATGGACTCCATGCCACGCCGCATTGCTGCAGTAATCCAGGCAAAAGGAGCCCCAACTAAGTATTGAGTTCTGTACATGCTCATACTTTTCATCTTCATACTTTTCAGTTGGCCAACATTTCTAGGGTTAGGGTTCAATCTTTTTTTTTGTATTGGTCTGAAGTAATATTCTAATTTTCTTAGATACTGAATTTGGGGTTTTCATTAGTTGTCAGTTATAATCATCAACATTAAAAGAAATAAACATTTGAATTATATCAGTCTGTGTGTAATGAATGAATATAATATACAAGTTTCACTTTTTGAATGGAATTACTGAAATAAATCAACTTTTTCATGATATTCTAATTTTATGACCAGCACCAGTATATATAGTAAATTAAATACAATAAACAGTCCGAACTGCTTATATTTTATGAATGATTTAAATAATTTAAACAGCAGTATTCCACACCGGTGCTTCCATTCATCTAGAATCTCAGAACCCCTTACCTGCCCCGGCTGTGCCTGAGGGAGAGAGAAAAAACTTAAATATTAAAAACTATTGGAAAAAATATTGGACCAGCCCCAAGCTACCTTCGTGGTCTAATCAAACCCCGCTCTGTACCACGCAACCTCCGAGCCACTAGTCTCGCTCGACTTGAGCCTCCACCCAGGACTAAAGGAAGACGAGCATCAAGGCTCTTCTCTGTTCTAGCACCCAAGTGGTGGAATGAACTTCCTCTGTCTGTCCGAACATCTGAGTCTCTTGCTGTCTTTAAAAACGATTAAAAACCTTCATCACCTTTTTACTAAACACTTAAGCTGACCTATACCTATTTACTAACATTTTTTTTCCATTTCATTAATAAAAAAAAAAAAAACACTTTGGTTCTAACAGGTTTCAGCAGATTCGTGTTCTTCGACTGTTGTTTACTAAAACTTGAGAAATGAAATGTTCACTATAGAAGCACTTCTGTAAGTCGCTCTGGATAAGAGCGTCTGCTAAATGCTGAAAATGTAAATGTTAAAAACAACCTTCAGAGGAACCGAGAATAATTTAATTAGAATTTTAGCAAGTAAACAAATACTAAACATGTACAAATAGGATAAATTACAACAAACAGAAATGTTACAGAAAGTTAAAAACATAATTAAAGTCATTTTGATTCTTCATTATTCGTTGTAGTCTGTAATAAAGTCAGTAGTGAGTTCTGGATGTTGTGAGTTCAGACATGGCAGATAAACGTCACATCCTGCAGGAGCTGCTTTGTTGGCACGACTGCATCAAACCTGCAGCTTTAACCTCAGGTGGGTAAAAATGTTACTGTTAGACGTTTTCAGCATTTAGCAGATGTACAATTATCAATGAATACAATTCAAGCAATTGGCGGTTAAGGGTCTTGCTCAGGGGCCCAAGGGGTAAAAACTAAAGATGTAGTTAAAATATAAAATGAAATCATTAATAATAAGACATCAGTTGTGCAGAGTAAAGCATGAGACTAATAAAGCATGAGCCACTGATTACTGCAGCATAACTATACAGAAGATGCAGAAGGTTCCACAGCTATGAGGACTTTTATGAGACCTCAGCGGCCTGTAGGTTGTAGGTCTGGAGATGAATGCTGGGGGTGCAGGTCTGTTCTCTGTGTAACTGTTGTTCCTGCTGCTTTCAGCTCAAACTGCTGTCTAGTTTTTTTGTTTTGTTCTATTTGCTTGTTTATCCTGGAGTCACTTTAATGTCCATTTATTTTTGGTTGTTGCATTTTTACTCTCACTGTGTTTAGGTGTGTTCTACAGTGATGTCATCAGATGAGGGCGTGTCTCCCTCCACAGACTTGTATTTTATTGGTCAGCGTGATGAGGTCATCAGAGCGAAGCGTGTAGTGAAGTGTGTGAATGGTCGAGATGTTCTGGTTCTTCACCACCAGGGGGCGTTTCACGCTCTGGATGCTCGCTGCTACCGTAAGTGCTGTGTGGTATAAAGAACACTACACTAACAAGTTAGTGAACCCCTGGTAACAGCTGGATGGTTGTGACGGAGTGTTTGTGTTCTGCTGCAGATGCTGGAGGTTCTTTACAGAACGGAGACATCGAGGTGATCATCTCACACTTCTACTTTCTGATTCCTCCTTTAGCACAATGCTAATCAAACACAAAGATTCTGTTTATTAATGTAAATATTTTTATTTAGCCTTGAACCTTCAGCGTAATTAGCATGTGTAACATATTTAGCTGATGAGATCAGTTTAGAGTTTATAGTTAATTCTTTATTCCTTAGATGAGTCGTCCTATGTAGCTTAATTATCAAACAAAGCAAAATGTAGCATGTTAACCGTGTGTGTGTGTGTGTGTGTGTGTGTGTGTCAGGAGATAGCCGGGCGGGCGTGTATCGTGTGTCCGTGGCATAAGTATAAAATCTCTCTGAGCGACGGTGAGGGTTTCTACCAGGCCGTCGATCCTTCAGTTAAACCGCTAACGCCGCGCTGGTGCTCTAAAGGCCTCAAACAGAGAGTTCACAAGGTCACAGAGGTTAACGGGGGCGTGTTCGTCACCCTCAGTGTTGAACCTGAACACGTGGAATCAGACTACTACCAGTCCGAAAAATACAGAGACCCTACGCCAAAACAGGAAGTGACGTCACAGGTAAAGACTGTAATGAGGTGAGTGTTTGAGCTCGACACTGCCTCCTCCTGACCGGTGGTGAGAATAACTCGACAAGCGACAGAGTAAAAAAACTTTTAATAAATTTAATTTTTTTTCTAAAATCATAATAAATAATAAATAAATACGTCTGTGTTTTAGTGGTTGTTGGAAAATGATCATGAGGAACCTCATAATGAAATCCCTAAATACTGAATATAAGATCATTCTGATTCTGATATGCAAAAGTTTGTGCACCCATGGTTAACACACCCTCTGCAGTAAACAAACTTCTACACATTACGGTACACAGGTACTGTTTATTTATCACATTTAACATACTGGATAAAATATAATATGCCAAATATTTATAACTAACATTAATATGATGTTAAATTCAGCTAATACAACATGAGCACTAAAATTTGCAGAAAAACAAATTCTTGTTCGTTTCCTGTAGAGGTCCAAACCTTTTTGCATATGAATGTATAAACTCTACAATAATAGTTTTATTAGTTTAATAATACTTTCATTTCTTTAATTTAAAGTCTCTGTCAATATAAAGGTAAAGGTGGGGTACTCGGGTGGTGAAGTGGTAAAACGCACCAGCCCACCAGACTCGCAAGTTCGAAGCTCTGCTAACATATACAGTCAGTAATTGACTCTTCAGTTCAGGTTTTTCTTTTAATCACTGAACTTCTTATAAATGAGATCAAACTTTTGATTGTTTATCGATCATGTTTTAACAGAAGAATAAAGACTATTTTGACTGAACCTGTGTTCAGTTTTAATGAAACACTTTAATACATTTGCTGCCACCTGCTGGTGAACCAAACGAACGTTACACTGTGTGTCAAAAGTATCTGGACATTCCATTCCAAAACCATTGGCATTAATATTGAGCTTCCTTCCTCTCCCTGCAGCTATAACAACTTTCACTCTTTCAGGATTTTGGAGTGTATTCGTGGGAATTTGTGACTATTCAATCTAAAGGACATTTTTGAGGTTAGGTACTGATTTATGCCAAATGATCTGCTGTGTTGACCCCTGAAAATACAGGAGCCCAGGGGGAAAATGATATTTGATGAGAAGGAATGGTTCCAAAACAGTTCTGTAGGCTTGAGGTCAAAGCTCTGTTCAGATCACTGGACTTCCTCCACACCAAACTCATCAATCCAAGCCATGCCTTTATAGAGCTCAGGAAAGGAAAGGGTCTTCCCCAGACTGTTTCCATGAAAATGGAAATTTTACACTGTTTGCAATAGGTATCGTTTTACTTACTTTTGGCTATATAGTCACACAAAGGGCATAATCACAATATATGAGCATGTTCCCCCAATATTCAGCCATGCATGGCTACTGCCTTGTAACACTAACCATGAACCAAGTCATCCAAATATAAACAGCAAGTGATTGTACAGATGAGAGTCTAACATGTTTCATTCAATTACAATCAGAACATTTTACACTTTACACATCAATAAACCTTTATTAAATAATACTGGGGATTAAAACCTGCAGCACTGAAGCTGCACATCAACATACTGCATACACCAGCTGCAGGGTTCAGTCTGTGTTTAATATACCAGAAGAGCAGTTTTCAGCTTCACTCTCCTGTCTGGGTGGGTTACTGCATAGCGCCAGTGATTCTGGAATACCTCACCCACCTCGACCCTGACCAAGATAAAGCTGTAATAAACAAATGAAATATATAAATATATATACACTATATCATACACTATATCATACACTATATATACACTATATATACACTATATTAATATAGAGTATAATGTAGTGTATAATATAGTGTATAATATAGTGTATATATATAGTGTATAACATAGTGTTATACACTATCATACACTATATCATACACTATATCATACACAATATTATACACTATATTATACACTATACACTATATTATACACAATATTATACACTATACACTATATTATACACTATATTATACACTATACACTATATTATACACTATACACTATATTATACACTATATTGCCAAAAGTATTCGCTCGTCTGCCTTCACACACACATATGAACTTGAGTGACTCCCATTCTTAATCCACAGGGTTTAATATGATGTCGCCACCCTTTGCAGCTATAACAGCTTCAACTCTTCTGGGAAGGCTTTCCACAAGGTTTAGGAGTGTGTTTATGGGAATTTTTGACCGTACTTCCAGAAGCACATTTGTGAGGTCAGACACTGATGTTGGATGAGAAGGCCTGGCTCACAGTCTCCACTCTAATTCATCCCAAAGGTGTTCTATCAAGTTGAGGTCAGGACTCTGTGCAGGCCAGTCAAGTTCTTCCACACCAAACTGGCTCATCCACGTCTTTATGGAGCTTGTGCTTTGTGCACTGGTGCGCAGTCATGTTGGAACAGGAAGGGGCCATCCCCAAACTGTTCCCACAAAGTCAAAATCTCTTGGTATGCTGAAGCATTAAGTTCCTTTCACTGGAACTAAGGGGCAGAGCCCGACTCCTGAAAAACACCCCCACACCATAATCCCTCCTCCACCACACTTTACACTCGGCACAATACAGTCAGACAGGTACCGTTCTCCTGGCAACCGCCAAACCCAGACTCGTCCGTCGGATCTCCAGAAGGAGAAGCGTGATTCGTCACTCCAGAGAACACGTCTTCACTGCTCCAGTGGTGGTGTGCTTTACACCACTGCATCCGACATGCAGCTGCTCAGCCATGGAAACCCGTTCCATGAAGCTCTACACACTGTTCCTGAGCTGATCTGAAGGCCACATGAAGTTTGGAGGTCTGTAGTGATCGACTCTGCAGAAAGTTGGTGACCTCTGCGCACTATGTTCCTCAGCATCCGCTGACCCGCCCTGTCATTTTACGTGGTAACACTTGGTGGCTGAGTTGCTGTCGTTCCCAATCGCTTCCACTTTGTTATAACAGCACTGACAGTCGACTGTGGAATATTTAGTAGTGAGGAAATTTCATGACTGGACTTGTTGCACAGGTGGCATCACGGTACCACGCTGGAATTCACTGAGCTCCTGAGAGCGACCCGTTCTTTCACTAATGTGTGTAGAAGCAGTCTGCATGCCGAGGTGCTCGGTTTTATACACCTGTGGTCATGGAAGTGATTGGAACACCTGAATTCAGTGATCTGGATGGGTGAGTGAATACTTTTGGCAATATAGTGTAGCTTGGGTTTAATGGCAACCAACAGTAATCAGCTTTTAAATAAATCTGTACTGACACTATTCGGCCACTAGATGTCACAATAACTCAAACGATTATTTCATTCAACGATTCAATGTTCGACTAATTAACTGACTTCACTAGCTTAGCTGTGTGACGGTACAGTATTACTAAAGCATTGGGGGGAATAAAAACAAAAAAAAGCACAAACAAACTAACACAAATCTAAAAGAATAATTACGAATTATTTTTTAATTATTTTAAAGAATAGAAAGTGCTTCTCTCTCTCAGCCTCACCTGTCCTGCAACACTGGGGATACTGAGCCTGTACCTGGTCAGGATCTCTGCTCTGTATGTCTTATAGTGAGGACATACTCTTAGTGGTTAAGCTACTGGTCTGGTAATCAGAAGGTTGCTGGTTCAAGCCCCATTATTGCAAAGTTGTTATTGTTGGGCCTCTAAACCCATGCTCAATTTGTATTTTGTCATAATTGTAAGTCTGTCTGCATTGCTTAAATTGTTTCTAAGGTTTTTTAGAATTCAGCGTGCAGGGTTTATGCTGGGTGCCTTAACGTCGCTTCCATGTAGCACAATGAACTGGAATACACTATCAGTAATCTGCACTAAACTGAGATAAGAACGTCAATATTATGAAATGTTCTGATTGTTGCGTATGATGCTCAGTGAGCTTTTACCTGATGAAGTAATGATGAGGACGAGGTGGACGTTTTACCTCGTGTGTTCTACTGTGATGTTATCTAGAGTGACCTTGTGTCTATGTTCCTGATATCTCAATATTTTATTTAATCATGATTTTGACCTGTTTAAGGTTTAGTAGAGTTCAGTTTTGGCAGACGTTCTCCATCAGGTCCTGTTGTTGTTATATAGCAGGTAACTGCAGCATCAGAAACTTTTAGTAGAAACTTCCTGTGTTGTAGATCAAGTCTGGAGGAAGGAGCCAGTTCATTAATGACCTTAAACAGTGTTAGTTTCGGGTTGTTCCCCTGTCGTACCACTCTTTCTTGAGTCTGTGTTTAAGGTACAACCCCACATCAGTAAAAGGTGGGACAGGATGGAAAATGCAAATAGAAAAACTCAGAGTTTCTTCCATTTCCTTTGACTTTGATTTGATTGCAGACAGGATGAACCCGAGACGTTTCATGTTCTGTCCAATCTTCATTTCACTTGTTAAAAAAACATCAATTCTTGTATTTGATTCATTTCCGAGCAGTGTGTCTCTAAAACGTCACCTCTGATCCTACCGTTAGGTGTGTACAGGCCCAAGATTAAACAGTAATGCACTAGTGCTCTTAATTACCATGTTGCTGAGACTGTGCCTCTTTTTGGGAATTGGTGTAAAATTCAGATGATTGTTGAATTCTTTAAATCATTATTTTATTTATTACAGATAAAAGGTATTTAAAATCTACAGTAGATCACTCATGTAAAAAAGTGATCATTATCATTATTATCATTATTGCTATTTTTATTTTTGTTATTATTGCTTCTTTATTATTATTTTTACTAATAAGTTTAAAGGATGTACTTTTGTATCTGTTTCATCTCTTTCATCTCTTATTATTATAATTATAGTTTATAATCTGTTTCTATAACCGAGTTTTGTTGATATAAATACAGTGGACCCTTGAGTTATGAACGGTTTACCATACGAACATTTTGGGTTACGAACGATCTTTTTTAACTTAGCGTACGAAACAAATTTCGGATTACGAACAGAAATTCGTGAAACACGTGACATCATGAACAAGTTCACTTCAACCGTCTCTCTCTATATATACAGTGAGTGAACATTCGGACAGCGGACGGTGTTTTTCTGGTGTTTTCTTTATATTTTGTAAAATTCAATATTAAAATGTCCCAAAGAATGTGCAGAGGAAGCGTAGTGGTGAGAAAATCACTATGTGTTGTTGTATAATTTCTCCTGCCAGTAGGTGTCACTGTGTATCAGACAGAGGGGACAGTGAGTGAGAGAGAAGAAGGAATTCGGCTCAGTAAAGTATTCTTTCTTTCGTGCAATTACACCTACAAAATACAACACTACTGAAATAAAGAAGGAAATAATAGAGAAATATGAGAGTTATTGTTGTTTCTGGTAGATAGAGTTTATATAAAAGAAGGAAATGTATTATGGTGTTTGGTGCAGCACACGTACTGTACTGAAATGTGATGTGTGTTTATGTACAGTACTACTGTGTATTGTTGTTTATTATTGTTTATTACAGTATTGTCTATTCTATAATTTAAGATTAAGGGAAAATATACGTGTATTTATAACAAAAAAGAGCATTTAAGACATTAGAGAGGTTAGGAGTAAGGGGAGGTTAGGAGTAAGGGGAGGTTAGGGGGGGTTTGGGAGGTCTGGCACGGATTAATTCTGTTTACATTATTTCTTATGGGAAAAATAGGTTTAACTAACGAACATTTTAACTTAAGAACAGCCCTTCAGAACTAATTACATTCATAAGTCAAGGGTCGACTGTATGGTGAATACAGCACCCAACTGTATAACATTTATTTAATGTATAACCGAGTTTTGCTGATATTAATGTAATATATTTATCATGTTAATAAACGCTTTGATCTGGAGGTGATTGATGGATGTACATTTGTGTCTGTTTCATTACTTTAGTTATTATTATTATTATTATTATAGTTTATTATAGTTTATTATTATAGTTCATTATAGTTTATTATTATTGTTATAGTTTATTGTAATTATTATTATTATAGTTTATAATAATAAACGCTTTGATCTGGAGGTGATTGATGGATGTACATTTGTGTCTGTTTCATTACTTTAGTTATTATTATTATTATTATTATTATTATTGTTATTATAGTTTATTATTATTATTATAGTTTATTATTATTATTATAGTTTATGATAATAATAGAAGCTTTGATCTGGGTTAGGGTGATTGATGGATGTAACGACAGCGTGAGAGTAATATTTACCCCCATTCATTCAAACCAGTAAGCCACGCCCATTACGAGGATAGTCAGGGGCTCGACCAATCAGGAGACAGAATTTGGCCGTCTTAGCGATCGGCCGATGATCAGCTGACTGAGCGAGTCTATATAAACCCTGAGAGCGCGAGCAGGTCCATTCATTCAGTTCACTGAGAAGAATAGAGATTAAACACGCAGTACAATAACATTTATAACGGCTTTATTTCATTATCTATCCACTTTCCCTCACTGAAACCCTATAAACGTTCTATTTCACTACAGCATGGTACACTCGTTATTCACTTTCATGCTCATTTCAGTCTGCTGTACAGTCAGTGTGTTCGGGTCTGAATCCTCACAGAATGAAATCCTGCTGAAAGGTGAGAAAAACAAACTCATATATTCTCTATATACTAATATATACTCTTATTTTATTCTTTTATACTTTTATTTATGCATGACTGGATCAGTGTGTTATTATAAATAGTAAGTGTATATCTGTTTATATGTTTTGTGCATTTTGTCTGAATGAGTGACACTAACGTTTAGATTTTCAGTCATTTTCATTCATTTCACTTCATTTAGCTCATTTAATGCAGTTTATAGTGAAATAAATTATTATTTATTAATAAAATAAGTTTTGCATTTTTTAATCGCTTATATCTTAAGTGACTTGTGCATTAAATTTAAATCCATGTTGCCTCTACAGTTTAAATCCCTCAGATTCAGAACAGTTTAGTCAGCAGTTTATTTTCTACAGATTTATTTGTAATTTTTTCTTTATTCAGCTTAGTATTAAATAAGCTGTATAAATAAATACAAAATATAGATTTTACTTAATTTACAATAATTATTGTACATAAGTTTGTTTACATTTTACTGATTTATGACAGGTGTTACAGATTTACTGTTAGAAAATACAAAGATTTTTATCTGTGTATTTATATTATCATATTATATTATATTATATTACATTATGTAATTAACGTGTGATTAAAACATTAAAATCAAAGATTACTTTTACCTAAAGAAAACCTGCACTCATTAAATAAAATAATACAATAATAATGATAATGATAGTTATAATGATGATGATGATAATAATAATAATAATAAGATGCAGTAATGAACCCTGGTGCACTTTGTGTTTCTGGTGTAATAAAGTGTAGATAATTTGTACCGTGCTGCACTAAACTGAAGAGTAAATAGAAATGTGTGAATAAGTGTGTAGGCGTGAATATTTAACAATAGAAGTTGCACATGGAGTGTTAGTGAGTAGTAAAGCTTATCTACACCTGTTACTCATTCATAACACACACACACACACACCTAGAAACACCTGACAACACCTGTGGAGAGGAGGCCACACCCGAGTTATTACATACACACACACACATTCCACCAGCCCTGATTCTCATTATTAATCATCACTTCTGATTATTTAATATAATTCCACTCATGATTCCATGATGAGTATCTGAGCTTCCCAAAAGTCTGTAAATTCAGTCTCAAAATTAATCCTAAATGTAAAATTTAATCGCAAACAGAATGTAAACAATCTGCTCTGAAAAATCAGCCATCAACAGATCACATCATATAATATCAACATTTCACAACCCCACCTTCCTCATCTTCAGGGCTGCTTTTATAGCATTAATGAACGGCGCCCCCAGCAGTCACCTGTTCACTGAGTAAAAGCGAGTGCTTTGTAATTATGTTGGTGTCTCAGTGTTATCAGCATTTTCCCCACTTCATCTCACACTTTTACGTCACAGAGTTCAAGAAAATGAAGAACGGTCCTTTCCACAGGTGTTTGTGGTTGTAACTGTAGTTGCCGTGGTGATAAGTGTTGTGTTTGTGTTGCAGAAGGTGTTGAAGATAAAGTATATGAAGATCCAAAGCTTCTCCATGATCAGATTAAATACAACATGCGTAAATCTCCAGATCTGGACGAGGAGGGCTGTTATCTCCAGCCGGGACGGCGTGAGGGGCTGCAGGAGTGTGGCTTTAACGCTACAGCCAGAACCATCCTCATCATCCACGGCTGGACGGTACAACTACTTCCTGTATAACAGTGCTTAAAGTAAATATTAAAAATTAAAACCATGAGGTAGAAAAAACTGTATAAGAAGTGAATCACTCCAGCATCTAGTCTTCAGCTGTTGGTTCTCAGAGGAACCTCTGCTGACCCAGCCGTTCCTCACAAAGTCTATTAAGCATCTCATTATGAAATGTAAAACACAGAGCACTCTCGTGTTCCAGTTCAATCAGGAGTTTTTAAAGGTTTCTTAAGTTGTTACTTGTTATTATGGATGCTAATACCTGACCCTGGTGTTTGGAACACAGTCTCCTGACCTTTGCAGTTATCTGTAACTTCTCAGTTATAAATGTTTCTGCTTAAACCTCAAACACACTGAGGAATGTCTCACCGCCTTCTTAAATGTGTGTGTGTTACAGATCGGTGGAATTTTTGAGAGCTGGATGTATAAGCTGGTATCGGCGGTGGTACAGAGAGAGTCACAGGCTAATGTGATCGTGGTGGACTGGCTCGGTTTGGCTCACCAGCTTTACCCCGACGCTGTCAATCACACACGCAGGGTCGGACTCAGCATCGCCACGCTGCTCGACTGGTTACAGGTACGTCTGTGTAAACACTCTCTCTCTCACACACACACACACACACACACACACACACCAAACGGCACAGTATGTGTTGGATGAATAGGAACCACACCTACACCTTACTGCCAGAACATGTGCTGACACAGACTGTACATCTGCACCGTACATACCAAATCCTAAACATTTAACCAGCATAGCTAACCACTCACTATAGCGGGGGTTTAGTGTGCAGTTTGGGACGCAGCCCATGTTTAGCTCACGCTGCTCTGCTTCTGACGTTCAGCAGAGCTGTATACAGTGTTTGGTGCAACACATGGGGACGTTAAAGGTGTGTGTGTTGTGTGCGTGCGCCGTGTTAGCAGGTGTGACCAGTTTATTAAAGCATCAGAACTGCAGACGTGTTTGGAGCGACTCCAAATTTCAGTTCTACTTACATGAGTTTATTTAAATACTCGTGTGCATCAGAGCAAAGTCACACCAGCACATCCAACCAATCAGGTGCAGAGATGAGAGAGAGCAGCTACACGTCGCTGAGCTCGTCATGAACCAATAAATATAAAGTGATCGTGTTTATCTGAATGAGCTCAGCAGAAATGATCAACAGTCATGAAGATTTATTTATTATTATAAAACAGATAGTTCCGGTCCTAAAATCTGATTGGCTGAGCCGCGTTCGAAGCCGTTGTAAAATCCCCGATAAACGCACACCTAGGACCGCCTCACATCATTCCATATTAATACGCCACTGAATAGAAAAAGTTAATGTTATTTTCGCCCTCATGTTGCCTAGCAACACTGTTAATCGAACTATTTTGCGTCGCGGAAGAATGCTTTATTGTAAGTTTATACACGATAAATACATTTATGAATTAAACATTGTTGTATTTATTATATTTTATGTTGACCGCCGTTTTATAAAAGCAATAAGCCACTCGAGACCGTGCGTTACTGTTATGATTTTAGCACGGGGAAAGAAGTTTCCCGTGCTAAAATCACAGTAACGCACGGCCTCTCGTGGCTTATTGCTTTAGTTTATTCAGGCTCCGTCCCAAACCAGCACATTGCTCTAAAAGTGCTTCATATTCATACTCACTCACTCATTAATATGTATACATCAATTTATTTTATTACTTCTTCATATTAAAGCGCACCTCAAACTTTACACCTTAAACATGAGTGAGTGAAAATCACCTCATTATTAATGAATTTATTCAGTTATAAAGGATTTTCAGTAAATGGCTCCGTCAGAATAATCAGTCCACTGATCATGAGTGGGATGAAGGGAAATTTAAGGGTGAGTTTGGTCAAATTCAGTGTTTAAGGTGACATGAAACAATATATTTGACGCTTGACTTGTGACGGTGGCCATGTTTGCGTTTGAGCAGTGCTGAGTTTATTGGCGTGTCTACAGAGTAAAGAGTATAGAGTATAGAGTATAGAGTAAATGAGAAACACCTCAAACACACCTGTGTTTACGTCCCTACTGGCATGTACAGGGGTTGGACAAAATAACGGAAACACCTGGTTTTAGACCACAATAATTTATTAGTATGGTGTAGGCATGGCTGGATTACTGACCGGGCAAGTGGGGCCAGCGCCCAGGGGCCCTCAAGGTCAGGGGCCCCTGAGGGGGGGTCCCGGGGGCCCTAGCCATGCTATTGGGGCCCCAAGAGTTCTACAGAAGTCGTTCACCATAGGTCCCTGATCTCCTAGGGACCTACAAATTGCCAGGTAAGTCACCGTGTGTGCTGGCTGCACCAAGGGGGAGGGGGCGTGGCAGAAGTTGCGCCTATGGTATGCAACAAAGAGCTGGTTCACCAAGGGGAGGGGGGCGTGGGGATGGATGCAGAGGAGCAAGTGCCCTTCAATACATTGTAGACTGGGGCAACTCAAGATTTTGAACACTTTCACAGGGTGTCGTGACTGAACAAAGGTTGAGAAACACTGGTTTAATGTACTAACTTATTTATGTTTTTGGAGGGGGGCCCTGGGCAAAGAGTTGCCCAGGGGCCCAGACTATCCTTAATCCGTCCTTGGGTGTAGGGCCTCCTTTTGCGGCCAATACAGCGTCAGTTCGTCTTGGAAATGACATATACAAGTCCTGCACAGTGGTCAGAGGGATTTTAAGCCATTCTTCTTGCAGGATAGTGGCCAGGTCACTACGTGATGCTGGTGGAGGAAAACGTTTCCTGACTCGCTTCTCCAAAACACCCCAAAGTGGCTCAATAATATTTAGATCTGGTGACTGTGCAGGCCATGGGAGATGTTCAACTTCACTTTCATGTTCATCAAACCAATCTTTCACCAGTCTTGCTGTGTGTATTGGTGCATTGTCATCCTGATACACGGCACCGCCATTGGATGCACATGGTCCTCCAGAATGGTTCGGTAGTCCTCGGCAGTGACGTGCCCATCTAGCACAAGTATTGGGCCAAGGGAATGCCATGATATGGCAGCCCAAACCATCACTGATCCACCCCCATGCTTCACTCTGGGCATGCAACAGTCTGGGTGGTACGCTTCTTTGGGGCTTCTCCACACCGTAACTCTCCCGGATGTGGGGAAAACAGTAAAGGTGGACTCATCAGAGAACAATACATGTTTCACATTGTCCACAGCCCAAGATTTGCGCTCCTTGCACCATTGAAACCGACGTTTGGCATCGGCACGAGTGACCAAAGGTTTGGCTATAGCAGCCCGGCCGTGTATATTGACCCTGTGGAGCTCCCGACGGACAGTTCTGGTGGAAACAGGAGAGTTGAGGTGCACATTTAATTCTGCCGTGATTTGGGCAGCCGTGGTTTTATGTTTTTTTTTTATACAATCCGGGTTAGCACCCGAACATCCCTTTCAGACAGCTTCCTCTTGCGTCCACAGTTAATCCTGTTGGATGTGGTTTGTCCTTCTTGGTGGTATGCTGACATTACCCTGGATACCGTGGCTCTTGATACATCACAAAGACTTGCTGTCTTGGTCACAGATGCGCCAGCAAGACGTGCACCAACAATTTGTCCTCTTTTGAACTCTGGTATGTCACCCATAATGTTGTGTGTATTGCAATATTTTGAGCAAAACTGTGCTCTTACCCTGCTAATTGAACCTTCACACTCTGCTCTTACTGGTGCAATGTGCAATTAATGAAGATTGGCCACCAGACTGGTCCAATTTAGCCATGAAACCTCCCACATTAAAATGACAGGTGTTTCAGTTATTTTGTCCAACCCCTGTATGTACCTGCTTTAATCAGATCATGTTCCTCAGTCATTACAAGAACAATAAACATTCCATTTTAGGACACTTCCTTCTGAACAACTGAAAAAAAAAAATTCTGAATTCAATCTCGTGTTTAAATTCTACTTAATGCTTTAATTCAGAAGTAATTCTTAGTAATAAAAAGCAAATCCAATCAAATTAGTAAATGAATAAAAGGTGACAAATAAAAATCAGATTTTATTGTGTATTTTGGTGCTGGTCTGGGTGAATGATGGAAACTCCTGTGATGAGTGTTCCTCTCACCCACCTACTGCTTTCAGACCTGACACTGATTGTTTTCGAACCACATCCTGCTGTATAAATAACGTGAAGATGGATGCGCGAGTGCGTGAGTAAAACTTGGTTTAGCGCGAGTGCGTGAGTAAAACTTGGTTTAGCGTGACCCGGTTCAACCAAACAGTACGAAGTCTCTCATGCTTGGTGGTTTTGGTGAAGATGTTGATGGTGTGTGTGTGTGTGTTCGTGTGTGTGTGTGTTCGTGTGTGTGTTCGAGTGTGTGTTCGCAGGATGAGCAGCAGCTTTCTATGAAGAACGTTCACCTGATTGGTTACAGTCTGGGTGCTCATGTAGCGGGATACGCTGGAACGTTCCTGCAAGGCACCGTGGGCCGAATCACAGGTACAGCATCACTGATCCTGAAACATTCACATCAAACCATCAGAAGCACTCACTCACTCATTCACTTACTCACTCTGAGATGTTTCTGATTATTTTATTGCTGATTTAATGAATTCTGGTTTAAGCATTTATAAAAAAGCTCATCAGTTTTATTTCTGCTGTTTTCAAAACAACTGAACGGTTTACATCTGCAAAATAGTGATTGTTGTGATTTGGGTTCTGGATGTTTCTCTGGTGATGCTGAAGAAGTGGGTCTTGACTATCTGGTGTTTATCTGGTGTGTATGTGACAGGTTTGGACCCCGCAGGTCCCATGTTCGAGGGGGCCGAGCCTCATAAGCGCCTCTCTCCGGACGATGCAGAGTTTGTAGACGTTTTGCACACGTACACGCGTGAGGCTCTGGGCGTTAGCATCGGCATCCAGCAGCCCATCGGCCACATCGACATCTATCCTAACGGAGGAGACGTCCAGCCTGGCTGTGCTCTCGGGGACGTCCTGTCCTCCGCCGCTTCAGGAAGTGAGTCCTGCTAACCTGCACATAAAACAGTGATTAATTGCTAATTCTAATGAGTGACGGATCTCAGGAAGTGTTAATGAACCTGTGTGTGTGTGTGTGTGTGTGTGTGTGTGTGTGTGTGTGTGTGTGTGTGTGTGTGTGTGTGTGTGTGTGTGTCCAGACTTCATGGAGGTGATGAAGTGTGAGCATGAGCGGGCGGTGCACCTGTTCGTGGACTCTCTGATGGATAAGGACCACGTCAGCTTTGCGTATCAGTGTACCGGTCCGGACCGCTTTAATAAAGGAATCTGTCTGAGCTGCAGGAAGAACCGCTGCAACAACATCGGCTACAACACCAAGAAAGTACGACAGAGGAGGAACAGCAAGATGTACCTGAAAACCCGCGCAGACACGCCCTTCGCTGGTGAGACTCTCACTCCTCATCATCTGTAATGGGGGGGAGCGGTAACCAGTACTGATAATGCACTGGTAACCAGCACTGTGGTCCTGAACTCTGGGCTGGAGTCGTGTTATTGGTTACAGAAATCGGAATACAGTAATGTGATTGGTTCCAGGGTTCAGGAATAGAGTAATGTGATTGGTTCCAGGGTTCAGGAATAGAGTACTGTGATTGGTTCCAGGGTTCAGGAATAGAGTACTGTGATTGGTTCCAGGGTTCAGGAATAGAGTACTGTGATTGGTTCCAGGGTTCAGGAATAGAGTACTGTGATTGGTTCCAGGGTTCAGGAATACAGTAATGTGATTGGTTCCAGGGTTCAGGAATAGAGTAATGTGATTGGTTCCAGGGTTCAGGAATAGAGTACTGTGATTGGTTCCAGGGTTCAGGAATAGAGTACTGTGATTGGTTCCAGGGTTCAGGAATAGAGTACTGTGATTGGTTCCAGGGTTCAGGAATAGAGTGATTAAGATCACATTTATGTTCTATTTAGTATTTAATAAAAAAAATGATTTTGTAAACATCCAGATGTTTGTTTGCTGCAGGTTTTCACTATCAGATGAAGATGCACGTCTTTAACAGGAAGAACGCCGACGACGCAGATCCTGCATTTTACGTGAAACTGTTCGGTTCCCATAACGACACCAACCAGCTCAGTGTAGACATGTGAGTGATGACATCAAACACTACCAGCAGATATAACAGGATCCAGGGGTTCCAAAACATCAGACCACGGAATTTTATCCCAAAACTCTTGAAGTCATCTAGATGCATTGTGGTAGATCTGAGCTGAGTCTTTGTGTTCTGTTTGGTCAGCAGTGATTCGCACTTTGCAGCTCTCCCATTCACGCCCTTTTCTCCCAGTGTCTTTGTGGGATCGTGACCTTTGACCCTATCTGAAGCGAGTGAGGCCTGCAGACCTTTAGATGTTCCTCTGGGTTCTTTTGTGACCTCCTGGATGAATCATTGATGTGTTCTTTGTGAAATTGGGGTATGCCGCCCACTCCTGAAGGTTCACCAGTGTTTCTCTATTAGCAGATGTGGGCTCAGACTGGAGTCCCTGAGTCCCCAGGCTTTGTAACCATTTCAGACTGGTGAAATGTAGTGACATCTGCATCTGTGACATTTGAATCTCTGTAGAACGTGGGATCATGAGCTGCATCACATTATCAGACAAGTTCTATATAAGTGATGATTAGATTCAGCAGGTCTGCAGTGATCACGCCCCAGTGTGGCTGGTCAAATTCAACCCAACTGTTAGCTGATTTAAAATTATTATGTGTTTGTTTTGAAGAAATTGGTGATACATTTTCACAGCACTGGTTCATGAGTGTGAGCGAGAGAGTGTGTGTGTGTGTGTGTGTGTGTGTTGCAGTGCCGATGGAGTGGGTTTGAGTGTTTGTGTGTGTATAATAACCCACTGTGTGTGTGTTGCAGTGCTGATGGAGTGGGTCTGAACCACACCAACACGTTCCTGGTCTTCACTGAGGAGGAGATCGGTGATGTGTTGAGGATCGAGCTGAGTTGGGAGAGTCCCTCCCAGTCTGTATCTGCTCTGTGGAGACACTTCAAGTCTTACTGGTCCAGTTCATCCAGTAACAAAACCCTGCAGGTCCGACGCATCCGGGTCAAGAGCGGAGAGTCACAGAAGAAGTAAGTTTCAAATAATTAATAATAATAAAGAATTAATCATGCTGTAATGAACCTGCCATCATGATGATGATGATGGGTGCACTGTTCTGTAAATAATTTAGTTTCTATAAGTTTTTCATCTTGTTTTTTTACTTTTATTTTAAATTCTCCATATTTTCTCTTTCCTCCACCCTAATGATGGACTCTTCTCTCTCTGGCATGTTTAACACAGTTTGGGTGAGTTTGGTGTTTGCTACAGTGAACTGGTTTGGTTTTGTGTTCTCAGGTTTACGTTCTGTGCTGAAGACGAGTCTCAGACAGAGATCACACCAGGAGAACAAATCAACTTCATTAAATGTCGTGACGGCTGGGAGGTCAAACCCAGAAAACGGTAAATTATTATTATTTAATTACTGTATATTTAGTGTGTTTAGCTTAAATCTGATTAAATTCTAGTTAGAACATAAAGATTAAATGTTTGTATTTCAGTGGAGCGCAGATTAGTGTTCCAAAATACCAGTCCTAAATCTGTTCCACTTGGTGTGGACGATGCTAAAGAACCATGCGGTCAGGGTCTGATTCAGGTAGAGCCATGTGGTCAGGGTCTAATTCAGGTAGAGCCATGTGGTCAGGGTCTAATTCAGGTAGAGCCATGTGGTCAGGGTCTAATTCAGGTAGAGCCATGTGGTCAGGGTCTAATTCAGGTAGAGCCATGTGGTCAGGGTCTAATTTAGGTAGAACCATGTGGTCAGGGTCTAATTCAGGTAGAACCATGTGGTCCTGATAGAATTTACTGAAGCCTAAACACTTTCCTCCTCACTGTTCTGTATGGAGTGTAATATACCGGTGCAGTAGAACCTGTGTGGTTTTAGCGTGACTGGGCCCCTGTACTCTATATTAATATTTACTATATTAATAGTTGTAGTTTGGGAATAGGAAGTCCAACAGCTTATGATTAGGTGTCCACATATTTTTGGCCATATACTGTATGTAGATACACACTATATTGGGAAATATGGTTCCACCTGTACACACTAGTACTCTTCTAGTTCTAATATATCATGTGACCTTGTGTTCTGTAGTAATGCACTACATTACATTACTGTACATCATAACTGCAGGGGGGCGCATAGGAAACAGGATGGGGAACGGGGTGGGGGGGTTGGGCTTGTAGGGAGCCAGGTGATATGGAAAACAGCCATAAGGGATTTAACCAGAACCAGCAGGATCAGATTATTGATAAACTTTGTTTCTGACTTTAGGATTCCGATGTGAGGAGTTGGACTCAAATCACTCATATTTGTGGGAATTTGGGACGTGACCGCACTCCAGAACCTGAGCACCTTCATCTGGATTTATGTTGTTTATTTTATTGTTGGGATGCTGTGGTACGTGTGTGTGTGTGTGTGTGTGTGTGTGTGTGTGTGTGTGTGTGTGTGTGTGTGTGTGTGTGTGTGTGTGTGTGTGTGTGTGTGTGTGTGTGTGTGTGTGTGTGTGTGTGTGTGTGTGTGTGTGTGTGTGTGTGTGTGTGTGTGTGTGTGTGTGGAGTTAATGTGCACAGGTGTATTTATTTCTGATGATTTATTTAAAGAGCCTGTTACTCTTACCAACAGTACTGAGGTGTGTGTGTCAGTAGGTGTGTTTATTATTTATGAAGAACTGCTGTTAAACTAAACATTGTTATTTATCAGTAATATTTCATACACACTTCGTACTGCTGAGTGAGTGTATGTGTGTGTGTTGGGTGTGAATATTTTTTTTTACGTGTGTGTGATCTGGTGTTTTTACAGTGTTAAGATATTAATGGGATTTTCATGTAAAATCATTACAGATGCTGTAAATACTGTATTTAAAAAAAAATGAAATAAATGATTTTGTTAATAAATTGATGTTTGTAATAAAATTTGTGCTTTTTACTTTTATTAAAGTTTCTAAGAATAAACATTAATTTATTAAACACAATAAACACACTTTTAATATAAATCATTAAAGTGCTTATAGAAACTAAAATACATTTAAATTTCATTTAAAATGAATTAATTTAAAATCCAGTGAGTCTTTATGATCCTGTGAAATTCACTTTTATTCTCTTACAGCCTGAAATAAATAAATAAATAATCCAGCTTCATTTACACATTTATAACATTAAAGTAACGAGAGGAAAGTAACCGGTTCTGAAGATGAATATAAAACTAGAATAAGAGGAACAGAAACGTCGTCCGTCCCTGATTCAGTTCTTTGTTGAAACACTTTCATCACAGCATCAGTCAGTGATGGATTCTTCTCCTCCTGCTGTAAACACTTGGGAGGATTCGCTCATTTTTCCTTATAGAATCATGTGTGGGTTTCCACCGGGAGCTCTGGTTTCCTCCCACAGTACAAAGACGAGTAAGTGAGGTGGAGTGGAGATATAAAATCAGCCGTGATGGTGTTTGATATTAAACTTGAACTGATGAATCATGGGTAACCTGAAACTACCTGTCCTGTCTTAATGGAACCAGAAAAAAATCACCTTACAATCATAAGAAACAAACCAGCTTTGTGTTACATTGTGTATTTGGTATGTTCTCTCTTGCTGTAATGACAGCCTGCAGAATCTGATGATCCAGCTCATGTTGTGACTGAACGCTCAGCTGTGGAGGAACGTTTGTGATGCTCAGAAACTGTTAAAGTGTTCAAAATCTCACCATTCAAATGATTAAATATAATTGTTTTTACTGGTTTTTACTGGTGAGCTCAGACTTTCGCTCCCGGTTTATCTGGTGGATCTTCGTGACAGTAAAAGTGAACGTTTTAAGATTCTTGTATGTTGAGTCAGAAACAGGTCGTGGCAGATCGTTCCACTATCGTCCTACAGAATCAACGATGGAAATTTCCAGTAAAAGTTTAATAACTTCAGTCGAACTGAAGCGACGATCAGCAGTTTTACTGTATTAATAAATTTATTACCTCACATAAACTGTTGATTTTGTATTTCGAAATAAAAAATAAGTTAACACATCATCCACAATTCTCTAATTTTTATGCAGATTTACTGTTTATTTACCTTTTTTATGGTGGGGGTGCAAATGTTCTGGGCCACATAATATATTTTTAACCTAGCACCTAATTTGAAACTGTGCAGAATGTTGAAGTGATGGAAGTTTGTCTAACCGAACACTTTGTGAAACTGATCACTCAGTAAATATAAAATATAAATATAATAAATCTTACATTAATAATCAGACAGGATCTGAATTATTTTTAATGAACAAATGAGAGTTTTTGTTTGCTGGAAGGTGAACTGAGCAGCCACACCCAGTTCAGCCCTGACTGGTGGTTACTGTACTGGGATCAGATCTTCTGAAGCAACACACCTGCTGCAGGTGAGAAATTCACAAGTGTTCACAGCTCGATTATTGTCACTTTCTGATTTATTTAAGGTTTCTGTGTAAACTTTACAGGAACTTTACACAAACTTTACATACAGGAACTTTACAGAAACTTTAAATAAACTTTACAGTAATTTTACATAAACATGTTATGAATGTTTTGAGGGTTTAGTTCAGTCGAAGTTTTTTTCCTCAGTCTTCACTGTACAAACATCTTCAGCCCAACAACGTTTATCTGAAACCCTGTTAGAGCCCAACACACCTAAACCAGACGACCATCTTTGCTGATCATTTATCAGGTCAGTGCAGTGATGTGGCAGCAATGCAGTGATGATGTGGCAGCAGTGCAGTGATGTGGCAGCAGTGCGGTGATGGTATGGCAGCAGTGCGGTGATGTGACAGCAGTGTAGTGATGTGGCAGCAGTGCGGTGATGGTGTGGCAGCAGTGTGGTGAGGGTGTGGCAGCAGTGTGGTGATGGTGTGGCAGCAGTGTGGTGATGTGGCAGCAGTGTGGTGATGGTGTGGCAGCAGTGGGGTGATGTGACAGCAGTGTAGTGATGTAGCAGCAGTGCGGTGATGGTGTGGCAGCAGTGGGGTGATTGGTGTGGCAGCAGTGCGGTGATGGTGTGGCAGCAGTGGGGTGGTGTGGCAGCAGTGCAGTGATGTGGCAGCAGTGTGGTGATGGTGTGGCAGCAGTGGGGTGATGTGGCAGCAGTGTGGTGATGGTGTGGCAGCAGTGCGGTGATGTCGCAGCAGTGCGGTGATGTGACAGCAGTGTGGTGATGTGACAGCAGTGTGGCGATGTGGCAGCAGTGTGGTGATGGTATGGCAGCAGTGCAGTGATGTGACAGCAGTGTAGTGATGTGGCAGCAGTGCGGTGATGGTGTGGCAGCAGTGTGGTGAAGTGGCAGCAGTGCGGTGATGTGACAGCAGTGTGGTGATGTGACAGCAGTGTGGCGATGTGGCAGCAGTGTGGTGATGGTATGGCAGCAATGCAGTGATGTGACAGCAGTGTAGTGATGTGGCAGCAGTGCGGTGATGGTGTGGCAGCAGTGGGGTGATGTGGCAGCAGTGTAGTGATGGTGTGGCAGCAGTGTGGTAATGTGGCAGCAGTGTGGTGATGGTGTGGCAGCAGTGGGGTGATGTGACAGCAGTGTAGTGATGTGGCAGCAGTGCGGTGATGGTGTGGCAGCAGTGTGGTGATGTGGCAGCAGTGTGGTGATGGTGTGGCAGCAGTGCGGTGATGTGACAGCAGTGTAGTGATGTGGCAGCAGTGCGGTGATGGTGTGGCAGCAGTGGGATGATGTGGCAGCAGTGTGGTGATGGTGTGGCAGCAGTGTGGTGATGTGGCAGCAGTGTGGTGATGGTGTGGCAGCAGTGTGGTGATGGTGTGGCAGCAGTGTGGTGATGTGGCAGCAGTGTGGTGATGTGGCAGCACTGGGCTGATTCAGAAACCCACACACACACTCACTGTAAAACACTCACACACTCACTGCAACACACACACACACACACACACACACACACACTCACACACACCAACTCACACACACCCACACACACACACTCACTGTAACACACACACACACCAACTCACACTCACACACACCAACTCACACACACACCCACACACACACTCACTGAAACACACACACACACACACACACTTACTGTAACACACACACACTCACTGTAACACACACACACACCAACTCACACTCACACACACCAACTCACACACACACCCACACACACACACCCACACACACACTCACTGAAACACACACACACTCACTGAAACACACACACACACACACACTTACTGTAACACACACACACTCACTGTAACACACACACACACACACACTCACTGTAACACACACACACACCAACTCACACTCACACACACCAACACACACACACACCCACACACACGCTCACTGAAACACACACTCACTGAAACACACACACACACTTACTGTAACACACACACACTCACTGTAACACACACACACACACACACTCACTGTAACACACACACTCACCAACTCACCCACATACACACTCACTGTAACACACACACACACACACACACTCACACACACCAACTCACACACACACCAACTCACACACACACACTCACTGAAACACACACACACACACACACACACAAACACACACACACACACACACACTTACTGTAACACTCACACACACACACACACACACACACTCACTGTAACACACACACTCACCAACTCACCCACATACACACTCACTGTAACACACACACACACACACACACTCACACACACCAACTCACACACACACCAACTCACCCACATACACACTCATTGTAACACACACACTCACACACACCAACTCACACACACCCACACACACACACACTCACTGAAACACACACACACACACACTTACTGTAACACACACACACACACACTCACTGTAACACACACACACACATACACTCACTGTAACACACACACACACCAACTCACCCCCACACACACACTGTAACACACACACACACCAACTCACACACACACCCACACACACACACACTCACTGAAACACACACTCACACACACCAACTCACACACACACCCACACACACACACTCACTGAAACACACACACACACACACTTACTGTAACACACACACACACTCACTGTAACACACACACACATACACTCACTGTAACACACACACACACACACACCAACTCACACACACACCCACACACACACACTCACTGAAACACACACTCACACACACCAACTCACACACACACCCACACACACACACTCACTGAAACACACACACACACACACTTACTGTAACACACACACACACTCACTGTAACACACATACACTCACTGTAACACACACACACACACACACACACCAACTCACCCACACACACACACTGTAACACACACACACACACACACACTGTAACACACACACACACTCACTGTAACACACACACACTTACTGTAACACACACACACACTCACTGTAACACACACACTCACTGTAACACACACACACACATACACTCACTGTAACACACACACTTACTGTAACACTCACACACACACACTCACTGTAACACACACTCACTGTAACACACACACACATACACTCACTGTAACACACACACTCACTGTAACACACACACACACACTCACTGTAACACACACACACACACATACACTCACTGTAACACACACACTCACTGTAACACACACACACACACGCATACACTCACTGTAACACACACACTGTAACACTCACACACACACACTCACTGTAACACACACACTCACTGTAACACACACACACATACACTCACTGTAACACACACACTCACTGTAACACACACACACACACTCACTGTAACACACACACACACACACATACACTCACTGTAACACACACACTCACTGTAACACTCAAACTCAAACTCAAAAGAAGCTTTATTGGCATGACAAATAAGGACATTCGTATTGCCAAAGCAAGTTACAGAGAAATATAAACAATAAAAATAAGAAAGAACAAAAATATACAGAACAGTTACATGTGCAAAAAATATAGAATAGAATAAAATATTAATAAAAACAGTGCAAAATAATAACAATAAAAAGTATAATATTTACAATAATGAGGTAGTAAAACAATCAGTTTGTGCGTGTGTGTGAGTGTGTGTGTGTGTGTGTGTGTGTGTGTATGGGACATGGTCACCCACTGTCCCTCACCTGGTGGCAGGTGTGAGTATAGAGTGCTGCTAGTGTGCAGCTCTCTCTGTGCTCCCCCAGTAGGTGGGGCAGTTTGTCGGGGTCTGGGAGGGAGGTGAAGTTGGGGATGATGTTATTAAATTTAGGGAAGAATTGGGAGCGGACGTGGTGGTACTTGGTACACCGGGTGAGGAAGTGCAGCTCCGTCTCTACTGTACTGAGAGTGCAGTGCTGACACAACCTCTCCTCCCGGGGCAGCCAGGACCGGGTGTGTCGCCCCGTCTCCACGGCCAGGTCGTGTGCGCTCAGTCTGTACCTCGTCAGGGTGTTTCTTAATTTAAAGTCGGATACTGTGCTCAGATAATCTGCTGCACTGTAGTGTCTGTTTAGGGTCAAATAACAAATAATAAATAACTGCATTTTACTTTGAGTTTTAGTTTCAGTTTCCCAATAATTCAGATATTTAGTTCGGAGTTTTTGTGTAATTTGGTTTATTCTAATTGGGTTTGCAGATTTCTTCTGTTCCTGAGTCTTTATTGTGTTAGTGTGTGTTAGTGGTGTGGCGGCGTGTGTTATTACAGTGTCTGTGTGTGTTAGTGGTGTATCTGTGTGTGTTAGAGTGTCTGTGTGTGTTATTAGGGTGTCTGTGTGTGTTAGTGGTGTATCTGTGTGTGTTAGTGGTGTGTGGGTGTAGTGACTCAGGACCAGTTGGATGAGGGGACTGGTATGTTTGCTCAGCTCTTGGTGTTTCAGGGCTTTATAATGATAAGATTGGGGGTCGCTCTCATTTAGATGGTTCCAGAAGTTGATTGCTCTTCTCTGTATGTTGATAATTAGTGGAAATCGGCCTAATTCTGCCCTGCACGCATTGTTCGTGGTGTGTCTGTGTGTGTTAGTGGTGTGTTAGTGGTGTGTTAGTGGTGTGTTGGTGGTGTGTTAGTGGTGTGTTGGTGTGTGTTAGTGGTGTGTTGGTGTGTGTTCGTGGTGTGTCTGTGCACCTTTAGGATGCTTTTACAGAACTCTGTGTGCAGGGTCTCTAATGGATGTTTGTCCCAATTATGGAATTGATGGTGTGTAAGCGAACCCCAAACTTCACTGCCATATAGAGCAATCGGTTCAATTATTGATTCAAAAATTTTAAGCCAGATTCGAACTGGAATTTCCACGAATGTTTGACGTTTTATGGCGTCGACGCCCTGCGAGCTTTTTCTCTCAGTTCATTTACTGCAGGATTAAAGTTTCCTGTGGAACTGATGTTCAGTCCGAGGTAAGTATAATCTTTAGTGTGCTATACATTGTCTCAAAGCAACTTTACAAAATCCAGGACCAACAGATACAAAAACCCCTGTTGAGCAAGCCGAGGGCGACTGTGGCAAGGAAAGGTTTTGATTTATGTAATGTAAGTCGCTTTGGATTAAAGTGTCCGCTAAATGCCGAAATGTAATTGCTTTAACTTTTATGACATTTTCCCTCATCAGAAAAGTTGGGACGTTTAGTAAAACTCAGTAAACAGAAGAATGTGTGACGTGTTTCGTTCTCTTCAGTCTTTATTTCACTGATGAAAGTAGAAAGAAAAGATTTATAATGTTTTACTGCTGATAGTTTGTAAATAGAAACACGTTTCGGTGGGTGATTCTCACACCATGTTCCTCCTTTACATCACTGCATCACTGCACAACTACGTCACTGCATCACTGCGTTCTGTGTTACTAGAGTTCTTCTGATTCTATTTAGAGAACGTGTTTCACATCATTAACATTCCAGGAAAGCTTTACAACACAAACATGTGAGTGTTAACGTCATTCATTCATCCACATTTAACCAGGAACTAAAACCTGCGTTCAGCTGCCAATCAGATACAAACGTTATTCATTTTATTATTTAATTACTGCTGTTATTAGTGAATTAAATTAATTAATTTAATTACAGAATTATGTGTTTAAAATGTGTGAACTCAAGTTAAAAACTCATTTTATTTATTTATTTCCATTGTAATAAAGTAATTTTCTGGACTGATCCATTTAACCAGTTGATCAAAGTTTAACTGAATTGACGTGGTTTTAATTTCAGCAGCTGTGCAGAATGTAGTTAAAGTTTCTACAGGAACACTGAGCCAAAGCTGAGCTGAGAACAGAAGTTTATCAGTCATCAGTTCCTCCCACCTGGTGCTAAAGCAAACAATCAGAGGGAATGCATATAGATGTTGAGAGAACATACCAAACTATTCACAAAAAAAATTAGGTGGGGATCAAACTCGGGTCCTCAGGTCCTTGTTTCTGTGTGACACCCACACCACCTTTTAGATTCATAAATACAGTCACATGAGGTGGAGTGAACAGGACGTGTGATTTTCGGAATGGGTACAGATCCACCCCCCTGTAATTATTTATAACATCAAAGACTCGAGGCACGTCCAGGTTCTCAGTACAGAGATCAAAGGAACATCACATGATCACATGATGAAGAGGAGCTTCTGTAGGGTGCATGGTACACCCCTCCCAAATAACAACGTGTCACTAATATTCCATTCATGTTTTTCTTCTTCTGCTGTGTTTGTCCATGAACCGGTCCTGCAGGTTGTGAGATATCAACCCCGAGCTCACTCCAACATGATTGGACGGTCTGTAAGAGGTGTGGTTGTATACAGCTTTCTGATTGGACAAAAGTTGGTGCAAAGCAACCATTTCAATTTTTATTATTTTTACATGAATCAATAGTGTGACGAGTTCACCTGTCTTACATCAGCATGATAAAAGTGCTCTAGCAACACCCTACAAACCACCTGAAATACCTTCATCATTACATATAATACATTATTACTGCCGGATCTACCATAGTGACCCTTAAGTAATGTTGTACCACAACCTGGACCTGTGAATTTGGGGCGTGGCAACACCCACAGAGCATCAAACTCACCCAATACATTTATAGCAAATCCACCTACTGTTATGTTTTTAAAAGGAAGCCAAACTTCACACAAACATTACAGAGAACCAAACCCAGATCTCCAGAGCAGTGGAGTTGTGTAGCACCAACATTCTGAGCGTTTCTGAGAGAAATAAAAACAGTCTTTTGATAAACTTGCTCTTCTAGTTTCTGAGAGAATTCACTGGAACTCTGAGAGCCGTCAGAACAAGTTCAGGTTCCTAATCAAAGAGCCGATAGACACCGAACCCTCATGGGGTCACCACAGAGTCCAACAACAAACCAGAGGGTCAAAACTCCCAAATTTCTACAAAATATCAAACAGAAGTGAGAGTCTATAGAGCTGCATCATGGAGCAATATTTTATTTTAATTAATAATTTTATAAAACACAAATTTATCAGGTTTAGGTCACGTTACTCTTATTAATAATAATAATAATCTTATTATCGTCTCGTTCGTTTCTATTGTTAAATGTTTTGGTTATTTAATACTTCCTGTAATTTAAAATCCTGCTGGATTTTGTTCTTTTGTTGAAGCTCCTGCCATTTTCAGCTTCAGTTTCTTGACTGACTCTCATATTTGCTCCAGTGGAATCCAGTCGTTTATGTGAGAGGTTTCCACACAACACCAATGACTGACAGATCCACCTTAATGCTCAACAGTCAGCATGAGTGTTCTTTATATCATGTTTTATCAAAAATACTTCTGTTAGGGGTGCAGGATGTTCCACTAGCACACCACCACTGGGATTCTGAGTTCTCCAAGTTTGTATCTCAGCTCTGCTACCAGTCAGCTGGGCGCCCCGAGCAGGCACAATCAGCAGTACAGACAGTGCAGCAGACAAAATCAGTCATTAGTCTGCTGTGTGGAAAAAGACAGGAATAAAAAGTGGGCGGGGTCTTGGACGCTGTGTAAGGACCCTGGTTAGTAGCCTGAGACTCCTGTACAGAAGTGGAGGAACGTGGAGATCAGTGCGTGACTCTCCATGAGCAAGACCGACCTCACACACTGATCCACCGAAGTACAGGGGGATAAGAAAAGGTCGGTGGAGCGCACAGGAGTCGGAGGGAGGGCGTGTCAGGAGAAAATACCCTCCTCATACACCATCGGGGTCTCCAGCAGAGGAGGAACTGTGTGTGTGTGGTGTCCAGTACTGATGCGCTGGAGACACCTGCAGGACGGGAGTGTTAGTGCTGATTCAGCGCTGTGGGTAAAGAGTGACGCCACACTGTCATACCACATTAAACTCAGTCTAAATCATTCACACACACACACACACACTCTGTATGCTCTGTTGTACAAACATCTGGACCCAACATGTGGATGATCAGGGCTCCACCTCTGTAATGCCACACAGACTCGACACCATGGAAACATTTACCACAGACTCGAGCTCTGCTGATTAAACCTGGTACAAATTCTGCATTCCAGTTCATCTCAAATGTTCTGGATGGGTTAGTGTGTGCAGCATCGCGGCTTCTCCCTCCACAAACCCACCCAACCATTTCTTTGCTCTTATAAATGAAAGGGTATTCCCTAAACTCTTGTGAGTACAATTCTAAGCGGCTTAAACCATCAAAATCAGAAACAGCACCACACCACCACCCTCCTCCGCCACACTTCACAGCAACTTTGCATGTGGGTCTGTTAGATACACCGGCCACAGTACCAGGTTCTACTGCTCTAGAGTCCTATAGGCGTGTGCTTTACACCCCTTCAGCTGGAACTGGAGCTGCCCGTTGTGATCTTAAGTTTAAGTGCAACTGCTCATTAATGGATCCATAAAGCTGCTGAAGAGCAGATCTTTACCTAACGTTGCTTCCACAATGCTAAGCTACACACTTCAACGCTCTGTGTTCTGAGCTTGGGTTATACTGTTGAGCTGTTGTTGCTCCTGGATGTTCCACTTTACAGTAACCGAAGGTAAACGGAGCAGATCCAGCAGGAAACACATCGAATAAAAGTCTCACTCATCTCTCATGAAGCAGGAAACCACTGAGCTCCAGAGATCATTCACCAGTATTTCCACAAGTGTGTGAGTGCATGTGAGGAGTACACCAAGAGAACAGTACCAGCCTCAATGCCTGACTAGTGAGAGGTTTGGTGATGCATTTTTCTGGCAGGATTTTAGTCCGCTTGGGGGCCACATATGCAGAAACCAACACAAATGAATTCTGATTTAATCACCTGATAAACGTGATGGAAACGTTCTGTCCTGATGGGAGTGGTTTCATCCAGTATAGTAATGCCACATCCACAGTCCAGGAGTTCACTGATTGGTCGTTCATCCTCTTCATGAAGATGTTCCTGTGGACTGTAGAGGAAGGTTACATGTGTGTGTGTGTGTGTGTGCGTGTGTGTTTCCTGTACGTCCACGTCGGCAGGATGAAGGTGAGCGAAGGAACGTAAACACACCTGAGTAACGATCATCAGGATCGAGTCATTCAAAATCCTGCACTACTACATAGCTGTGGCACACACACATGCACACACTCTCACTCTTACACACACACACACACACACACACACACACACTCACACACATATACACACTCTCACTCTTACACACACACACACACACACACTCACACACATATACACACTTTCACACGGCAGACAATCCCAAATCCCATATTAAACTCTTCATTGCTTTAACAAAGGCACATTCACATGCGTGTGTGTGCGTGTGTGCGTGTGAGCGTGTGTGCGTGTGTGTATGTGTGTGTGTGTGTGTGTGTGTGAGAAGTTCTCATGGGAAACAGGAAAGAGAGAATAAAGAATGTTAAAGAGACGATTTGGAATAAAGAAATGCGACATTTTAGGGATTAATTCACACGGCTAGACTCAGACAATAACGTCTCACAGCGTCTCTTACTGGGACAGTTTAGGACAGTGAGGAATAATTGTGGCGCCTGAGAGCAGTGTTATGTGATGTAGGACAATATGGGACAGTGAGGGACAGTGAGGGATAATTATGGGGTCTGAGAGCAGTGTGGGATGATGGGATGGTGTAAGAATATGTGGGACAGTATTAGATTAGGATGTAGGGATAATAATAATGGGCCAATCAGGGACAGAGTAGGACAGTGTTAGACAGTGTACAGTTGGGGAGTTTGAGGCAACAGTTTGGGGAAGATCGTTCCAGTACGCCTGTGCCACTGAGCCATAACCTGGTTTGGTTTGATGAGGTTTGTGTACAGCAGGGTTTTTTAATCTTATCTTATCTTAAGCAACCCACATTTTGTCCATTATTATTTTTCTCTGCGACCCATTTTCCAGCTCATGACCCACCTAAGGGTCGTGACCCAGGCTTTAAAATCACTGTTGTAGAGGAACTTGAGCTCCAGAAAAATGAACTGGAATGTCAGGATTTACTGGATTTAATGTTTGGGATCATTTGAAAGTCATGTGACTCTCGGTGACCTTCAATCACCCAGAGTGAAAATAAATCCAGAATCATTTCGGGGTGTTGAGTCTTGTGTTGAGTTTTGTGTTGAGTCTTGTGTTGAGTTTTGTGTTGAGTCTTGTGTTGAGTCTTGTGTTGATTCCTGTGTTGTGTTGAGTCTCTAGACTGAATTACCCAGAATGCTGAAGTTAAAAACACATTAGATATTTATTTAAATAAATTGATAGTAAAATGTTCATTGAGAATCAAACCCATGATGTTCAGACAGTGACGGGGGTCTAAATAATTACACACTGTACATTACAGACAGCAGTAGCAGGGTGTTGGTTGCCAGGGTGAACTCAGCATTAGAGGTTCTAATCTTAACCCTGGTTGGACATTTGATTCTTTTTACTGTCACATGAGCGCTGAACCTCTCGAACTGGACTTTCCTACAGAGTGTGTGTGTGTGTGTGTGTGTGTGTGTGTGTGTGTGTGTGTGAATAAGACCATGTCATTTTTATTCTGGTATTTATTTACACATTTTGAAACCTAAAACTGGACACACACAAACACACACGCAAACACACACACACACGCAAACACACACGCAAACACACACACACACGCAAACACACACGCAAACACACACACACACAATAGAGGGAAGTGTGTGTATTGATGGTAAAAGCAGGGCGCGTTCATTCTTTTATTTGTAACGGCTTTAACCATTATGAATGTGTGATTGTGTGTGTGTGTGTGTGTGTGTGTAATGTCATAGTTGTAGTTTTCTAAATGACAGGCGTGGGAACACACTCCTGCACTTCTGATTGGTTTAGAAAGTGTGCATGACTTTTACAGGCTTCTGATTGGCTTAGAGGTGTGGGCTCACCTTCACAGAGGTTACTAGAGTTCAGGTGTTTAACCTCAGTCTGGAACCTTGTGTAACCACAGAGCGTTCCTCTCACGTCCAAATATTCTCCACAATTCACTCTGACGTGCTGAAGCAGATCCTCCACTCTAACCCTAACCCTAGTCTACTGTAGGGGTGGAGTTTTGTATGTTCTCTCTGTGCCCATGAAGGGTGATTGGCTGTTCTAAATTTCTCCTGGGTTTAAATGAGCGAGTGAAAGTAAAGTGTGATGATCCTGACCCACTGCCATCCTGACCAGGAATAAGTGCTTACTGGGTGAGAGTTAAACCCAGGAGTCTGAACCACCAGCAGTTCTGGCCACACCATCAGTTTATTTCAGTTCAGATGTGCTGGGTTTGGTTTCCTCCTGGTCCTAGGCTCTGAAGGTTCCTCATGCTCTTTGGCCTCTGATGGACTTTGTGATCATCTTCTCATCTTCTAACGTCCTGGTTCCTCAGATGAATCAGTTCCTGAAGGAGAGTCCACACCTCCTCCTCACCTCCTCCTCCTCACCTCCCCTCTTCATCTCTGTTCATTCATCTGCTCCACGTCTCAGTGGTCACTCTGACCTGAGATGTTGGATGAAGACCTTGATGAAGATAATTCTCCATAAACATCAGGTCTCAGAGACGCTACAGCAGATTAACACAAACATTCCTGATAGTCGAGAAAATAAAAATTTATGAATCACAAATCAGACAGAAATAAAATCTAACAGAGTCAAAAATATACGGACAGCAGCTTAGACGCTTCATGTGATGAACTTCACAACCTCCTGCATCCTCATTTCTGATTATGATTTATTACAGCTGTTGATTTTCTGTGCCTATATAAATAGGGCTAGTTTGAAAACCATGGAACAGTGGTCTCTTTGCCAAGGTTTGGAAGTAATGATATGCCTATATAAACATCAGTGTCATTCCAGAAGCATAAAAACCAGGTCTGCCGTTAATCACCTGCTGGATTACTGACCACAGCTGATCAAGCTTTATGTCACCATGGACTTTAAGGCTGCTGTAAAAGAAAGAAGCTCCAGAATCGAGACCCTGAAGCTGGACTGATTGTTGCTGATGCAGGAGCTTCTCTCAGGCATGACAGCATCTCGTCTCTGGTGAGGTGCAGCTCACTTGACTGTGAGCAGTGACTCCTGTGTATTATCAGATGTTGATTTGGAGTAGATCGGTTGTTTGGTTGTTCCTGGATTGATCATCCAGACAAATTTTAAATAACCAGCAGGACAAGAAAAGAAATAACAAAAGATCTTTTTTAGTTTATTTTATTTTTGCCGCTCTACCATCCTCCTGTTTTAAAGAATATCCCACTACCGCTGGGATCCAGGGTTCGAATATCCAGTGGTGCTATCGGCCAGTCGGGCACCTACATACAGACATGACTGGCTGTGTCTGAGGGTGGAGGTGGTCGAGGCCCCACGAAAAAAAACACAGTTAAATAATAAAGCTTTAACATTAATAATAACATAAATAGTTTAGATGAAGGTTCGATTTTGCTGATGATGTGAGACGTTTCTTTGGTCGTTCTGATGTTTGTTTTTGATGAAATGAGGGATTGTGGGTAGTTTGGTTGATAAATGATTCAGTAGAGTTTCTGTTTTAATCACCTGCTTCATTTCTGATCTGTGATTATTACAGTTACACTGCAGTGAAATTCCAGTGAAGTTCCAGTTAAGTGGTACCAGATTTATGCAGAATTGTTGAAAATTATTCATATTTAAATACAGAATTTATTCCTAAATGTAAACAGAAATATAAAAGAACAGAAATGTTTTCAATGAAGCTCCAGCAGCAGAAAAACATCCTGACACCCTGTGCTAAGTGCTGTAGGGAAAAGAGTCTCACTGTTTTATCAGTATATATAAATAAATAAATAAACATGCGAACAATAAATCAATCTTTTTTTTTGACAGATCTGAAACCCCTGAAGTACCAGTTTAAATCTTAAGATTTCTTCTGTTTAACCATTTCAGCCATTTTAGCTGTTTTTTATTTTGAATATTCAATAAATATTAAAAAGTATTACGTTTTTTTCTTGTAGTTGTTAATCTGCTATTTTCAGTAAAAAGTTTAATTAGAATGAAATTAATTTAAAAAATCCAATTAAAAGAATGAAATTACAGACAATAAAAACGTGTCTGATTCTAGTTTCTACTTTAACTGAATATTAACAGAAACAAATTAAATTAATAAATAAAAATAATCTGATGAATGATATTTTACTCCAACATTAAATAAAATCATTATTATTTATGTATTTCATTATTTTAGTGATTATTATATTTACTAAACTGATTAAATCAGACGCTTCAGAAGTGAAACGCATTGGTGCTGATCATTAGTCTTACGGCGCCACCTGCTGGTCATGTAGTGCAGTTCCACTCTCACACAGGTTGGAAAAGCTGAACGTTGATAGGAGGAAGTGACGTTTGATGGGGATGGATCGACTCGGTTTCAGACCTTGTGAAAACACACCTGAACATGACGGAGGTGAAGTGACCAGGGTCTAGGTGAATCCTGGACTCCTGATTTTGAGGTGAAATCAGTTTCAGCAGAAGCTTGAAGGTAAAATAAAGACGAACTTCTTTTTAAAGTAAAACTGCAGGTGAAAGTGAAAGTAAAATAAAGCAGCACAAACAAACTATCTGCAAATTACAGGAACTTTAGGAGGAACCAGAATTTAGGAGGAACCTCCATCCTGTCTGGAGGATAATCTGAATGATTTAGATTTAAACAAACTATAAATAAATAAAATAATTAAAAATGTAAAGTTAAAAAGTAAACAGTGAAAAGTCTCGGCAGATTCCTGAGGTATCCGGGAGCAGCAGTGATTGTACCAGTGTGAGCTTGTACAGGGGTTGGACAAAATAACTGAAACACCTGGTTTTAGACCACAATAATTTATTAGTATGGTGTAGGGCCTCCTTTTGCGGCCAATACAGCGTCAATTCGTCTTGGAAATGACATATACAAGTCCTGCACAGTGGTCAGAGGGATTTTAAGCCATTCTTCTTGCAGGATAGTGGCCAGGTCACTACGTGATGCTGGTGGAGGAAAACGTTTCCTGACTCGCTTCTCCAAAACACCCCAAAGTGGCTCAATAATATTTAGATCTGGTGACTGTGCAGGCCATGGGAGATGTTCAACTTCACTTTCATGTTCATCAAACCAATCTTTCACCAGTCTTGCTGTGTGTATTGGTGCATTGTCATCCTGATACACGGCACTGCCATTGGATGCACATGGTCCTCCAGAATGGTTCGGTAGTCCTCGGCAGTGACGCGCCCATCTAGCACGAGTATTGGGCCAAGGGAATGCCATGATATGGCAGCCCAAACCATCACTGATCCACCCCCATGCTTCACTCTGGGCATGCAACAGTCTGGGTGGTACGCTTCTTTGGGGCTTCTCCACACCGTAACTCTCCCGGATGTGGGGAAAACAGTAAAGGTGGACTCATCAGAGAACAATACATGTTTCACATTGTCCACAGCCCAAGATTTGCGCTACTTGCACCATTGAAACCGACGTTTGGCATTGGCACGAGTGACCAAAGGTTTGGCTATAGCAGCCCGGCCGTGTATATCGACCCTGTGGAGCTCCCGACGGACAGTTCTGGTGGAAACAGGAGAGTCGAGGTGCACATTTAATTCTGCCGTGATTTGGGCAGCCGTGGTTTTATGTTTTTTGGATACAATCCGGGTTAGCACCCGAACATCCCTTTCAGACAGCTTCCTCTTGCGTCCACAGTTAATCCTGTCGGATGTGGTTTGTCCTTCTTGGTGGTATGCTGACATTACCCTGGATACCGTGGCTCTTGATACATCACAAAGACTTGCTGTCTTGGTCACAGATGCGCCAGCAAGACGTGCACCAACAATTTGTCCTCTTTTGAACTCTGGTATGTCACCCATAATGTTGTGTGCATTGCAATATTTTGAGCAAAACTGTGCTCTTACCCTGCTAATTGAACCTTCACACTCTGCTCTTACTGGTGCAATGTGCAATTAATGAAGATTGGCCACCAGACTGGTCCAATTTAGCCATGAAACCTCCCACACTAAAATGACAGGTGTTTCAGTTTCATTGTCCAACCCCTGTAGGTTTAGTACTAGCTCAGTGGTGAAGGTACTGCACTTAGTAATCAGAAGGATGCTGGTTCCAGCACAAGCCTGATTCAGAGGTTTGATCATGTGATTATGAATGGAGGGGCTTTACAGGCTAATCAATATACAGGCTAATAGCATGAATTAATATCTTATTTCATGAGTGATTAATCATTGATTCCTGCATGTAATACATTAATGAATTCATTATGAATATGCACAAGTTCATTTTGTCTAATGTAAGTGGTGGACAAGGTACACAAACCATGTAGTTGAGTTAAAGTAGAGATATCCAAGGTGAAATATTACTCCAGTAAAAGTAGTAGTAAAAGTAAAATACTCTAGTAAAGTACTTACCTTAAAATACTTAAAGTATTTACCTTCAAATGTACTTAAGTATGAAAGTAAAAGTAGCATGATTTATTATGGCTCTCTGTGAGTCTGAAAGTCTCCAGTGCAACAACAGACACACATTAGGCTCATATGTAATCATATCTATATGTCTAAACCAATCAGAGATAGTGAAGGGCGGGACCAGCGTCATCAACGGTGGGCGTTACACAGCGAAGTTAATTGTAGTAATATCATGGCGGAGTGTGTAGGATATGTGCGAGCATTTGTGCTGCTGTTACAGATGTTGGTTTTTATGTAAAAACATCAATTAAATATCGGTGATAAGAAGACGTGACGTGTTTGTCTCAGTTGTTGTTTTCTTCAGTTTACTGACGTGAGAAGAGTTTTGTGCTCCACTCTCACCGCGACTCTTGACGTAAATAACCGATTTGCTCAGCGCTCGACTCGATAGATAAAACATCATTAAAGTTCCACAACACAAACATCTGTGTGAAATAACCACCAAACCCAGTCTAACATCTCCACATGTATCTGTGTTTAACTGGATTTACTTCACGTGTGGTGTTTATATTTCACGTTAAACGTTGTTTGTTCTGTCCGGGTCACTTTTACCACGTCATATCACAGTTCATCTTTTTTTTAAGGCACATTAAAAATATCAGCTGCAAACTGACTCAAAATGTAATAATGTCATGTCATGTAGCCTATGTCAATAATATGCGTCTCGTTACTGCATTAACCATATATAATATTCTTATCATTAAATGAGATTTGAAGCCCTTTAAACACTTGCACTTTTAATTTAGATTTTCTTTTTATTTCATTTATCTTGAGTTTAAATTTCAGCTCAGTGAAGCACTTTAAGCACCAACACTTTTTCAGTAAGTTACCTTTCTTGTAGAATTGTGCTTCAAATAAAGAACTTTATGTTGACCAGATTGTTAGTTAATCATTTATAAGTCAATATTGCCTATATGGACAGCGATAAAAAAAAAAAGTGAACCTGTAAAACTGAGGTGTTAAATGCGATGCGGTCGAAAATTTGGGTGCACCTAACTTTTGTGCTGGTGCACCTAAGAAAAAAAAGTTAAGAGCACCAGTGCAACCAGTGCAAAAAGTTAGTCTAGAGCCCTGAGCCCTGTGATCAGAGGTAACGAGCACGTAGTGATTCTGATTCTGAACAATTCAGTTCAAATCTGATTCATAATAAAGCAGAAACGTTTTAATCAGGTTTTATTTCATGTTTAATTTCATTAGAACTTTAATCATTTCTGTGTTTTAGTCTGATGGAGGGTGAAAGATCAGACTCACCTGGATCCAGCTGTTTGTCTATGAAAACTGATTGGTCGATGGATCCTCCAATGAAGTTTGGAGCTGGAGATGGTTCAGCTGATCTGAGGTCAGTTCAAGCTGTGGGGTGATGGTGTGGCAGCAGTGGGGTGATGATGAGGCAGCGGTGATGATGAGGCAGCAGTGGGGTGATGGTGTGGCAGCTGTGGGGTGATGGTAGTGGGGTGATGGTGTGGCAGCAGTGGGGTGATGGTGTAGCAGCAGTGTGGTGAGGATGTGGCAGCAGTGGGGTGATGTGGCAGCAGTGGGGTGCCGGTGAGGCAGCAGTGGGATGAGGATGTGGCAGCAGTGGGGTGATGTGGCAGTGTTTAGGTTGGATAAAAACCAGGTGAGCAGCTGCATTTTGGATGAGTTGTAGGGGTTTAATAGTGGACATGGGAGCTCCTGCCAGGAGGGAGTTGTGGTGTCTAGTGTAGGTTTCTTAAGAAGGGGAATGACCTGAGCCTCCTTAAAAGCAGTAGGGACAACACCTGATGTCAGGGAGTGGTTGATGATGGGTGTGATGAAGGGGATTAGGTCCTGTGAGATGTCTTTGAGGATGGTGGATGGTATAGGGTTGAGTGTGCATGTAGTGGGATTGCTGGATGAGAGGAGCTGTGTAACCTCATCCATGGTGAGTGGGGTGAAGCTGGTGAGTGTGTTGGTGGGTTGAGGGTCAGTTGAAAGTGGGTCAGTCGGAGAGAAGGATTGATTGATTTTGTCAGTAGCAGTAAGAGAGGCAGATGGGGGAGGAGGAGGAGGGTTCAGAAGTGAAGAAAAGATAGCATGAAGCTTACGTGAATCAGCAGCAGATTGTTCGAGCTTGGCTTTGTAAAAAGATGTTTTTGCAGCAGTCACGTCAGATGAGAACCTGGACAGCAGATCGTGGTAGGAGTGGAGATCAACACCAAGCTTAGATTTCCTCCACTTTCTCTCAGCTGCCCTTAATTCTCTTCTGTTGCTGCACAATGCATCTGAAAGCCGAGGAGCAGGGTGAGAAGGTTTTTCTCGTTTGAGGGAGGGAGGGCAGAGCTGATCAAGAGATGTTGAAAGAGAAGAGAGTAGAGTATTGGTAGCAGAGTTGAGTGGACGGGTAGCAAGCATGTCAGGGTTAGGTAGAGATCAGTGAGGAGAAAGATAGAGAGTGAAGATTAGGGCGTGTTGTGAAAGTGTAGGTGTGGTTGGAAGTAGAAAGCATTAGGAGATAGAGAGAGAAGGACACAAAGTGATGGTCGGAGAGGTGAAGGGGCGTCACAGTGAGGTCAAGAGCAGAGGATGGACAGATGAAGACCAGGTTAAAGAGGAGGTCGAAAGATGAAAGGAGAGGAAGAAGTAGGGAGGTTAAAGTCACCAAGAAGAGTCAGAGGAGTTCCATCTGATGGGAAGAAACTCAGAACAACATCCAGCTCTTCTATTCAGTCTCCCAGTTATTCAGGTGGCCTATAGACAACAGTAATATGAAGGGTTATTAGGAAGGTAACAGTAACAGCATAAAACTTAAAGGCTGGGTTAAGTTGACGCCCTGATCCCGGGTTATACAAGTAATATTTTGGGCTGAGCGGGTGCTGATGAGGAAGAATCACCTTCAGACATTGTGAAAACACTCCTGAGTTTATATGAACATGATGAAGGAACTCTGGACGTTTTTAGGTGAAACCAAAATCAGTTTCTGTCTCCAAACATGAGAAATTTTCCATTTTCACACACTGAAGTTTTACTGATCTTATTTTCATCCAGTTTATCTTTAATATTAAATTTAGCTTGAATTAGCATGAAAGTGTCACGTTTGATCTGCACTAGCGCTTCTAATAACTCCTGTGTTTAGTCTGATGGAGGGTCAGAGATCAGACTCACCTGGACTCAGGTCGATGGATCCTCCACCAAAACTGAGAGATGGTTCTGCTGATCAGAGGTAACGAGCATGTAGTGATTCTGATTCTGAACGATTCAGTTTAAATCTGATTCATAATAAAGCAGAAACGTTTTAATCAGGTTTTATTTCATGTTTAATTTCATTAGAACTTTAATCATTTCTGTGTTTAGTCTGATGGAGGGTGAAAGATCAGACTCACCTGGATCCAGCTGTGTGTCTATGAAAACTGATTGGTCGATGGATCCTCCAATGAAGTTTGGAGCTGGAGATGGTTCAGCTGATCTGAGGTCAGTATGATGAGTTTTATTGTGGTGCTTTTATACATCGTTTACTCTACAGAATAATCAGACTGATTCATTAAGATTTAGGTGTCTGAACTTCAGTCTGATCTTGTTTCTGAGGTTTGAGGTCTATATATTCCAGTCTTAATCCCTCTGATCCACACTAAGTCTGAACTGCTCAGATATCAAATCATCGATATTAACCTCTTTCGGCCTTTCGGGAAACCACTGCTCCATCATTACAGCGGTGACCTGAGCCATACAGCTAGCTTCAGACCAAATCCAGGAGAACTGCCAGCTGAACTGTATAATCTGCACAGATTTAAACTGGCAGCAGTGGGGTGATGATGTGGCAGCAGTGGGGTGATGATGAGGCAGCAGTGGGGTGATGATGAGGCAGCAGTGGGGTGATGGTGTGGCAGCAGTGGGGTGATGTGGCAGCAGTGGGGGATGATGTGGCAGCAGTGGGGTGATTGTGTGGCAGCAGTGGGGGGATGGTGTGGCAGCAGTGGGGTGATGGTGTGGCAGCAGTGGGGTGATGATGTGGCAGTGTTTAGGTTGGTTAAAAACCAGGTGAGCAGCTGCATTTTGGATGAGTTGTAGGGGTTTAACAGTGTTGTAGGGTTATACGAGTAATATTTTGGGCTGAGCAGGTGCTGATGGGGAAGAATCACCTTCAGACATTGTGAAAACACTCCTGAGTTTATATGAAGTGAACATCCAGCTTATATTTAATATTAAATGTAGCTTGAATTAGCATGAAAGTGTCACGTTTGATCTGCAGTAGCGCTTCTAATAACTCCTGTGTTTAGTCTGATAGAGGGTCAGAGATCAGACTCACCTGGACTCAGGTCGATGGATCCTCCACCAAAACTGAGAGATGGTTCTGCTGATCAGAGGTAACAAGCACGTAGTGATTCTGATTCTGAACGATTCAGTTTAAATCTGATTCATAATAAAGCAGAAACGTTTTAATCAGGTTATTTCATGTTTATTTCATGTTTAATTTCATTAGAACTTTAATCATTTCTGTGTTTTAGTCTGATGGAGGGTGAAAGATCAGACTCACCTGGATCCAGCTGTTTGTCTATGAAAACTGATTGGTCGATGGATCCTCCAATGAAGTTTGGAGCTGGAGATGGTTCAGCTGATCTGGGGTCAGTATGATGAGTTTTACTTTATAATGAGTGTTTTTGGTAACTTAAACTTTATTTTGGGGTATCTCTAACAGTCATGTTTCCAGGTTATTTTATAAGAATCCTGATTGATTGATTGATTGATTATTTTTTTTATTCCCAAAGGGACACCACAGAGTTACAGCAGTAATTCAAACATTACACACATCACACAGACACGCCCATGTAGTACAAAAGAGTTTGTGATGTATCAGAATTTGGGACGTCTGTGAGAACTGTTTGAAGGTTTTGTTTAGTGTCAGTTAGTGTTAGTTTTTTAAATAAAGCTTTTTATGTTATAACTGTTAAATTTACAGAATTATTATTTATGGTTTTGGTAACTTTTTATTTTTTATTTTGGGTGTTTACCCCTCATGTTTTCAGGTTTTTATTGAACTTAAACTGATGGGATGTCAATAAAACAAGAAACATTTGGGTGTTCTTAAAATTTTAATAATTATTGTAACTATATGGACGTGTCTGTGAGTTTTGACATGTAGTGGCTATCATATTTATTACTTAATGTTTTAAGGGGGGGTATATATAGATATATACGATGCAATGACACATTGTTATTATCAGTACAGAGGTACCTTGTAACTCGACATCCCCTAAAATTTAAAATCTTTGAAACTCAATGCCCATCATAGAGAAATTTGTACCCTTACCTGAGCTTCCCTTCTTTAAACTGTGTTAGAAATTCAGCAATACAGGAGTCAGGAGACTTCCGGGTCTTCAGGAGTAGAGTAGTTTATTAACACATACAGACGTATGGGCGCAGCTTGTAAGACCAACAGAAATCTAACTAGGCATATTCTGGGAAGACTATACAGTGGGGTCAAAAAGTATTTAGTCAGCCACTGATTGTGCAGGTTCTCCTACTTAGAAAGATGAGAGAGGTCTGTAATTTTCATCATAGCTACACTTCAACTATGAGAGACAAAATGAGAAAAAAAATCCAGGAAATCACATTGTAGGATCTTTAAAGAATTTATTTGTACATTATGGTGGAAAATAAGTATTTGGTCACCCACAAACAAGCAAGATTTCTGGCTCTCACAGACCTGTAACTTTTTCTTTAAGAAGCTCTTCTGTCCTCCACTCGTTACCTGTATTAATGGCACCTGTTTGACCTCATTATCTGTATAAAAGACACCTGTCCACAGCCTCAAACAGTCAGACTCCAAACTCAACCATGGCCAAGACCAAAGAGCTGTCGAAGGACACCAGGAAGAAAATTGTAGACCTGCACCAGGCTGGGAAGAGTGAATCTACAATAGGCAAGCAGGTTGGTGTGAATAAATCAACTGTGGGAGCAATTGTAAGAAAATGGAAGACAAACAAGACCATTGATAATCTCCCTTGGGGTCAAGATCTCATCCCGTGGGGTCAAAATGATCATGAGAACGGTGAGCAAAAATCCCAGAACTACACGGAGGGACCTGATGAATGACCTGCGGAGAGCTGGGACCAAAGTAACAAAGGCTACCATCAGTAACACACTACGCTGAGAGGGACTCGAATCCTGCAGTGCCAAGCGTGTCCCCCTGCTTAAGCCAGTACATGTCCAGGCCCGTCTGAAGTTTGCCAGAGAGCATATGGATGATCCAGAAGAGGATTGGGAGAATATCATGTGGTCAGATGAAACTAAAATGGAACTTTTTGGTAAAAACTCAACTCATCGTGTTTGGAGGAAGAAGAATGCTGAGTTGCATCCCAAGAACACCATACCTACTGTGAAGCATGGGGGTGGAAACATCATGCTTTGGGGCTGTTTTTCTGCAAAGGGGACAGGACGACTGATCCGTGTTAAGGGAAGAATGAACGGGGCCATGTATCGTGAGATTTTAAGCCAAAACCTGCTTCCATCAGTGAGAGCATTGAAGATGGAACGTGGCTGGGTCTTCCAGCATGACGATGATCCCAAACACACCGCTCGGGCAACGAAGGAGTGGCTCCGTAAAAAGCATTTCAAGGTCCTGGAGTGGCCTAGCCAGTCTCCAGACCTCAAACCCATAGAAAATTTGGAGTCCGTGTTGCCCAGCGACAGCCCCAAAACATCACTGCTCTAGAGGAGATCTGCATGGAGGAATGGGCAAAAAATAGCAGCTACAGTGTGTGCAAACCTGGTGAAGACTTACAGGAAACGTTTGACCTCTGTCATTGCCAACAAAGGTTATGTTACAAAGTATTGAGTTGAACTTTTGTTATTGACCAAATACTTATTTTCCACCATAATTTACAAATAAATTCTTTAAAAATCCTACAATGTGATTTCCTGGATTTTTTTTCTCATTTTGTCTCTCATAGTTGAAGTGTAGCTATGATGAAAATTACAGACCTCTCTCATCTTTCTAAGTAGGAGAACCTGCACAATCAGTGGCTGACTAAATACTTTTTGACCCCACTGTATACACTAGAAATGATGGGAGGATTTACAAAGACTCGAAATGAGGGGAGAAATTAGAAAAAAGAGGAGGAGGTTAAGGGGGACGGAAATGACAATGGAGAGGGGGACTACAAAGGTGAACAAAGATTGGGGAAGTGTAATAAAAGGGGTGTTGGTTTTATAACGGGTAATACAAGATACAAGAGGGGGGTCAGGATACAAGATGACAAAAGGTGTGAGAAGAAAGGACTGGGTGTCTGTAGGAGACGGGAAAGGGAGTAGGTGAGGGGTGAATCCCTCAATTGAGACCAAGTCTTTATCTGCGTATTGTTCCATTAGGGATATAATCCACTTGTTTTTCCTCTTGGAGGCCATCTTGTATGTTTCCAGAATAATCCTAGATTATATAAATCCATTTCCAACTGCGATTGTCCACCAAACAAAAACTAGCATATATTGAGAGTTTCAGGAACAACTAAAATCCCGCCCAATACGTGAATTCGGAAGCTCTGATTGGTGTAAACTAGGGCTGTCGAAGTTAACGCGATAATAATGCATTAATGTGATCTCAATTTAACGCGATTAAAAAAAATATTGCCGTTAACGCAAATTCTATACAGGAAAAATTTACCTATACAGGCAGTGAGTGCCATGTTGAATTACATCACGAAGACCCGCATTGTTATGTTTTGTACTTAACCACGAAATACAAATGATACTAGTTATGTGGAGAACGAGTTGTCTTTATTGCTTAATCCACAACTTGGAGCATCACACTAAAACATAACACGCCGTTACCCGCTGGTCACCTGATACACATATCAGCTCAGTGACGTACAACACAGTGGTAACGTGATACGCAGATCACGTAAATGATATATATCCCACGCATGACAATAATAAGCTTTTTTCTCTCTTAATTTTCCCTGACAAGTGAAAAACCAAAATATAGCAACCTTAACATTATGAGGAAGAATTTCAAAGATATTCCTTTGCAATACTTTATCATTTCAAGAATATGATACAGACTGACCAACACTATTAAGCCAAATCAGCATTGAAAATTGACTTTACTTTTAATATCCTTCTACAATGCTGGTGCTTCTTAAAACTGAATATTTTCTTTTAAACAGCAGTGTTATTTAAATGCTATTAAATTGTTTTCCAACAAAATCCGCCCAATCTGGCAACACTGGAACGCGTTATTACATTTACATTTACATTTTCAGCATTTAGCAGACGCTTTTATCCAAAGCGACTTACACAATGAGCAATTGAGGATTAAAGGTCTTGCTCAGGGACCCAACAGTGACAACTTGGTGGTGGTGGGGCTTGAACCGGCAACTTTCTGTTTACTAGTCCAGTACCTTAACCACTGAGCTATCACTGGCCCTTGATAGCGTTATTATTATCGCGTTAACTTCGACAGTCCTAATAAAAACGTATTCTGATATCCAGTTAGCAGCGTAGGGTTTATATAGCAGCAGGTAGAATAAGGTGAGAATAAGGTGCAAAAACAATGCAATATTGTGCAAAGATGCAAGTAATATAGTCACTAGTATGAGTTGTCAGAACCCAGGGAACAAGACTGTGTTGATTGTGAATGAGTTTTTGTGTATGTTAGTGTATGTACACCGATCAGCCATAACATTAAAACCACCTCCTTTAAAAAAAAAAAAATTTGAATCGTTTGACAGCCCTAGTTTAAACAGCTGTTTTTCATGGCTTGAACCACGACTGAATCTCTATAACAAATGAAGTGATTCATGGAGTCGTTTACGCACAACATCATAATGCGAAACAAATGAATCTTTACCATAGATAAGAGCACAGCTCCCTGATTCGATTCATATGAATCATTCGTTTCTGACATGTTTTTACTGAGTGATTCAGTTAGATTTTTTACAGACTGATGTGACAGACTGAGGGCTAAATTTCATGTGTATGGACAGAGTCTGACAGAGCTTTAGAGCCAAAAAAAGGCACAAATGCATTAAATAATGACACAATAAAGTACAAATAATTCATCTGACATATTTTTAATAATATTAATAATTCATCCTATGTTATATTGTTTTGCAGTATAATCAGTTTTTTTGTGTTGGAAAGTTTTGGAGACCAATAACTCCAGATCAGAATTAGTTAGCTAACAATTTGGTATGGAGATTGTAAACAACATTTGCCACAGGGGGACATCATCTTCCAGGAAGGAATGTGGTCGGAAAAAAATCTTGAATGATCGTGATCGGCGATCACTTAAACGTTTGGTGAAATCAAATGGTAGAAAAACTCCAGTAGAACTCAGGGATGTTTAATAGTGACAGTAAGAGCATTTCCACACGCACAATGTGAAGGGAACTCAAGGGATTGGGACTAAACAGCTGTGTAGCCTTAAGGAAACCATCGTCAGTAAGGCTAACCGGCAAAAACGGCTTCAGTTTGCTAGGGAGCATAAAGATTGGACACTGGAGCAATGGAAGAAGGTCATGTGGTCTGATGAGTCCAGATTTACCCTGTTCCAGAGTGATGGGCGCATCAGGGTAAGAAGAGAGGCGGCTGAAGTGATGCACCCATCATGCCTAGTGCCTACCGTAGAAGCCTGTGGGGGCGGTTCTATGATCTGGGGTTGCTGCAGTCGGTCAGGGTCTAGGTTCAGCAACGTTATGTGCACAAAGAATGAGGTCAGCTGACTCCCTGAATATACTGAACCACCAGCTTATTCCATCAATGGATTTTTTCTTCCCTGATGGCACGGGCATATTCCAAGATGACAATGCCAGCATTCATCGGGCTCAGATTGTGAAAGATGCTTCAGGGAGCATGAGACGTCATTCTCACACATGGATTGGTCACCACAGAGTCCAGACCTGAACCCCATTGAGAATCTTTGGGATGTGCTGGAGAAGACTTTGTGCAGTGCTCCAAATCTCCCATCATCAATACAAGATCTTAAGGAAAAATTAATTTAATTTCACGTTTAGAATTCGATTCCTGTAACACACTCCAAAAAAGTTGGGACAGGGGCGTGTTCCTCAAATCATGATTTTTTACTTCAGGTAACTAAGTAGCTAAACTTATTGAAATGTTGATTCTGTCCTGGATGTGTTTCTCAGACGGTGGTGACCCATAACTGAACCTTCTCCTCCTCGTTGTTTTTGAAAGAATCTTGTTTCCTGAGATCCTAAATTTTTTATGGTTTTCTTTATATAGTTTTTGAGAACCGTACTGTAGATGGAGTTCGTCCCTGCATGACATGGCTTTGAACCTTTTAGATCCTTTCATTCTTTCATCATTTATAAAATCTTAATAAATAAAACTGTATTTAATATCATTTCAGCTTTTTCTGAACATTTCAATTTTCTGAGCAAAAGAGTGAGTGGTCAAGATATTAGGAGTCTCTTTAATTCTTGCCATTGTTATATATATATTAGGGCTGTCAAACGATTAAATTTTTTAATCGCGATTAATCTCAGAATTTCATATAGTTAATCGCGATTAATCGCATTTTTTTTTTTTTTTTTTTTTTTTAAAGGAGGTGGTTTTAATGTTATGGCTGATCGGTGTACATACACTAACATACACAAAAACTCATTCACAATCAACACAGTCTTGTTCCCTGGGTTCTGACAACTCATACTAGTGACTATATTACTTGCATCTTTGCACAATATTGCATTGTTTTTGCACCTTATTCTCACCTTATTCTACCTGCTGCTATATAAACCCTACGCTGCTAACTGGATATCAGAATAAGTTTTAGGGCTGTCGAAGTTAACGCGATAATAATAACGCGTTCCAGTGTTGCCAGATTGGGCGGTTTTCCGCCAAATTGGGCGGATTTTGTTGGAAAACAATTTAATAGCATTTAAATAACACTTCTGTTTAAAAGAAAATATTCAGTTTTAAGAAGCACCAGCATTGTAGAAGGATATTAAAAGTAAAGTCAATTTTCAATGCGATTTGGCTTAATAGTGTTGGTCAGTCTGTATCATATTCTTAAAATGATAAAGTATTGCAAAGGAATATCTTAGAAATTCTTCCTCATAATGTTAAGGTTGCTATATTTTGGTTTTTCACTTGTCAGGGAAAATTAAGAGAGAAAAAAGCTTATTATTATCATACGTGTGATATACAGGGGTTGGACAAAATAACTGAAACACCTGGTTTTAGACCACAATAATTTATTAGTATGGTGTAGGGCCTCCTTTTGCGGCCAATACAGCATCAATTCGTCTTGGAAATGACATATACAAGTCCTGCACAGTGGTCAGAGGGATTTTAAGCCATTCTTCTTGCAGGATAGTGGCCAGGTCACTACGTGATGCTGGTGGAGGAAAACGTTTCCTGGCTTGCTTCTCCAAAACACCCCAAAGTGGCTCAATAATATTTAGATCTGGTGACTGTGCAGGCCATGGGAGATGTTCAACTTCACTTTCATGTTCATCAAACCAATCTTTCACCAGTCTTGCTGTGTGTACTGGTGCATTGTCATCCTGATACACGGCACCGCCATTGGATGCACATGGTCCTCCAGAATGGTTCGGTAGTCCTTGGCAGTGACGCGCCCATCTAGCACGAGTATTGGGCCAAGGGAATGCCATGATATGGCAGCCCAAACCATCACTGATCCACCCCCATGCTTCACTCTGGGCATGCAACAGTCTGGGTGGTACGCTTCTTTGGGGCTTCTCCACACCGTAACTCTCCCGGATGTGGGGAAAACAGTAAAGGTGGACTCATCAGAGAACAATACATGTTTCACATTGTCCACAGCCCAAGATTTGCGCTCCTTGCACCATTGAAACCGACGTTTGGCATTGACACGAGTGACCAAAGGTTTGGCTATAGCAGCCCGGCCGTGTATATTGACCCTGTGGAGCTCCCGACGGACAGTTCTGGTGGAAACAGGAGAGTCGAGGTGCACATTTAATTCTGCCGTGATTTGGGCAGCCGTAGTTTTATGTTTTTTGGATACAATCCGGGTTAGCACCCGAACATCCCTTTCAGACAGCTTCCTCTTGCGTCCACAGTTAATCCTGTTGGATGTGGTTTGTCCTTCTTGGTGGTATGCTGACATTACCCTGGATACCGTGGCTCTTGATACATCACAAAGACTTGCTGTCTTGGTCACAGATGCGCCAGCAAGACGTGCACCAACAATTTGTCCTCTTTTGAACTCTGGTATGTCACCCATAATGTTGTGTGCATTGCAATATTTTGAGCAAAACTGTGCTCTTACCCTGCTAATTGAACCTTCACACTCTGCTCTTACTGGTGCAATGTACAATTAATGAAGATTGGCCACCAGACTGGTCCAATTTAGCCATGAAACCTCCCACACTAAAATGACAGGTGTTTCAGTTATTTTGTCCAACCCCTGTATATCATTTACGTGATCTGCGTATCACGTTACCACTGTGTTGTACGTCACTGAGCTGATATGTGTATCAGGTGACCAGCGGGTAACGGCGTGTTATGTTTTAGTGTGATGCTCCAAGTTGTGGATTAAGCAATAAAGACAACTCGTTCTCCACATAACTAGTGTCATTTGTATTTCGTGGTTAAGTACAAAACATAACAATGCGGGTCTTCGTGATGTAATTCTACATGGCACTCACTGCCTGTATAGTTAAATTTTTCCTGTATAGAATTTGTGTTAACGGCACTATTTTTTTAAATCGCGTTAAATTGAGATCACATTAATGCGTTAATAACGCGTTAACTTCGACAGCCCTAATATATATATATAATTTTTTTTTAAATATCACACATTTAATATCAAAATGAGTTTACCCAGCCAAATCCATTAAAAAATGTCAGTTTTGCCTGATAGGTGATGCTTGTTATAAATAATAACATAAAATAAAATCTTTGGTCACGGTTTCTCTTTTTGTTTTTGTAATCAGGAGCTGAAGCAGAAAGTGATCAATCTGGTAAGGAAAGAGCTGAACGAGTTTGAAAAGCTCATGATTTCAGATTGTACAGCGGAAGGTGAGGACGAGGATGAGGAGGATACAAGCAGTATGAGACAGGAAGTGCTGAAGATCACCCAGCACATCCTGAAGAACATGGACCAGCCAGATCTTGCTAACAATCTGCAGAAAAGTAAGTGATGAGGAACACTGCATATTTATTTTTTATTTTTTACTATATTCCACTTTAAACTGGGTGATTTAGAACTTACTTTTCTTATCTGAATAAAACGAGTGTTGAAGCGCTGAAGGCAGGAACTTCATGTGTTGTGTCTGTAGAGAGGTTCAGGTCTCAGTGGTACCAGTTCATCACCCATGAAGAAGAGAATTGCAATGTTTACATTTACATTTTCTGCATTTAGCAGACACTTTTATTCAGAGCGACTTACAGAAGAGCTTCCATAGTAAACATTTCATTTCTCAAGTTGTAGTAAACAACAGTCGAAGAACACAAATCTGCTGTAACCTGTTAGAACCAAAGTGGGTTTTTTTTTTTTTTTTTTTTTTGGAAATTAAAAAAAAAATGTTAGTAAATAAGTACAAGTCAGCCTAAGTGTTTAGTAAGAAGGTGATGAAGGTTTTTAATCGTTTTTTAAAGACAGCAAGAGACTCAGATGTTCGGAAAGACAGAGGAAGTTAATTCCACCACTTGGGTGCTAGAACAGAGAAGAGCCTTGATGCTCGTCTTCCTTCAGTCCTGGGAGGAGGATCAAGTCGAGCGAGACTAGAGGCTCGGAGGTTGCGTGGTACAGAGCGGGTTTGATTAGACCGCGAAGGTAGCTTGGGGCTACTTCATTTTTGGCTTTGTAGGCGAGCATCAGTGTTTTAAACTGAATGCTGGCAGCTACAGGAAGCCAGTGAAGAGAACGCAGCAGTGGGGTGCAGTGTTAATTTCGTTGACGAATGATTTTCGTCATAGTTTTCGTCAACGAACCTTTTTTTCATGACGAAAACGAGACGATAACTAAATAAAAACTACATAAAAGGATAAAAACTATGACGAAATGAATCGACACTTTCGTCAACGAATAAAAACGAGACGAAAATGTTTGGCAGGGACGACATCCAATCAGAACTGATTTAGTTTTGTGGATGGTAGGGACAAGTTAGAAAGAGATCCAATCATAACTACTTTAGCGTATGAGGAGGGGCGGGACAAGGCGATTAGCCATCCAATCAGTACTAATCTTTTGCAGTACCGCGGTAAGACCGCACTCGCACAAATTTGATCTAAACCCGGGAAGAGCAGTCTAGCCTGTGAACTGTCTTTACTCATGGAACTAGGTTAATTCCACAATGTCAACAGGGAGAAAGAGGAGAGTCGATATATCTGGACACATTTCTCATTTGATGTCGTGAAAAACAAGACGATGTGTAAACCATGTGGGGCGACGATCTCGGGTAAAAACAACAAATCTGAAACGACATCTGGCACTGCTGGCAGTATAATGGCAACATAATGTCACTGCTGCTTTTATGGTACCCAGTTTTATAAAGAATGTAATATACAATTTGTTATGAACAATGCATATATTTTTCAGGCAGAGCAGGCCTACTGGTCATTAATATTTTGTTATTGTTATGCTCAATAAGCAAGGTCAATTAAATAAAGATGATGTTTGAAATAAGTTAAATCTGTTTTTGTGTGTATTGCACATTCAAACATGAATAATATTCCATAACTGGTTAAAAATGTTTCATTTTGTGTAAGTGTATATAATGACTTAAATAATTTAAGGGAACTGATGAAAAAGCATTTACATTTTAAACCCTTTATATGTATTTTAGGGCAGCACGGTGGCTAAGTGGGTAACACTGTCGCCTCACAGCAAGAAGGTCCTGGGTTCGAACCCCAGGTGGGGCGGTCCGGGTCCTTTCTGTGTGGAGTTTGCATGTTCTCCCCGTGTCTGCGTGAGTTTCCTCCGGGTGCTCCGGTTTCCTCCCACAGTCCAAAGACGTGCAAGTGAGGTGAATTGAAGATACTAAATTTGTCCATGACTGTGTTCGATATAACCTTGAGAATTGAATAAACTTGTGTAATGAATAACTACCGTTCTTGTCATGAATGTAACCAATGTGTAAAAACATGACGTTAAAATCCTAATAAACAAACAATTATGATAATTAGTCGACTTAAACTAGACTAAAACTAAAACAATTCAGATGACTAAATTATGACTAAAACTAAATTACATTTTAGTCAAAAGACTATGACTAAATCTAAATCAAAATTTGCTGTAAAAATTAACACTGGTAGGGTGATGTGGCAGCAGTGGGATGATGATGAGGCAGCAGTGGGGTGATGTGATGTGGCAGCAGTGGGGTGATGTGATGTGGCAGCAGTGGGGTGATGTGGCAGTGTTTGGGCTGGTTAAAAACCAGACGGGCAGCTGCATTTTGAATGAGCTGCAAGGGTTTAATAGTGGACATAGGAGAACCTGCCAGGAGGGATTTGCAGTAGTCCAACCGTGAGATTACAAGTGATTGGACCAGAATCTGAGTAGCTTCCCTGGAGAGAAATGGTCGAATCTTCCTGATGTTGTACAGGAGGAACCGGCACAATCTTGTCATGTTGGCTATATGAGGAGAGAAGGTCAGCTGGTTATCCAGGACAACACCAAGGCTTCTTACATTATCAGATGGTCTGATCTGGGAGTCATCAAGAGAGATGACTAGGTCCTGGGTTGGAGACTGATCTCCGGGAATGAGCAACATCTCTGTCTTGCTGGGATCGAGTTTTAGATTACATCCATTGTGACATCCATTGTGAGATATCTCGCAGACATGCTGAGATGCGAGCTGAGACTTGTGTGTCTGAAGGAGGAAATGACAGAATGAGCTGAGTGTCATCTGCATAGGAGTGGTAGGAGAAGCCATGGGAGGCTATGACCTTACCCAGAGAGTGGGTGTAGATAGAGAAAAGAAGTGGGCCGAGTACAGAGCCCTGAGGAACACCGGTTGAGAGAGTGCATGGAGGAGATATGGATCCCCTCCATGACACTTGGTAAGAGCGCCCTTCGAGGTAGGAGGCCATCCATTGCCATGCTGAACCTGTTACTCCAAGGTTGGAGAGAGTGGACAAGAGAATGCTGTGATTCACTGTGTCGAAGGCTGCAGAGAGGTCAAGAAGAATAAGGACCGATGACAGTTTGGCTGCATTGGCTGCATAAAGCTTCTCAGTAACAGCTACAAGTGCTGTTTCTGTAGAATGCGCTGCCTTGAAGCCAGACTGGTACGGATCGTGGAGGTCATTCTGAGTAAGAAAGGCAGATAGTTGGTAATAGACAGAACATTCAAGAATTTTTGATAGATAAGAGAGGAGTGAGACAGGTCTGTAGTTGTTAATGTCTGTAGTGTCTAGTGTAGGTTTCTTGGAGTTGTTGATGATGGGTGTGATGAAGGAGATTAGGTCCTGTGAGATGTGTGAGCTGGTGAAGCTGGTGAGTGTGTTGGTGGGTTGAGGGTCAGTTGAAAGTGGGTCAGTCGGAGAGAAGGATTGATTGATTTTGTCAGTAGCAGTAAGAGAGGCAGAAGGGGGAGGAGGAGGAGGGTTCAGAAGTGAAGAAAAGATAGCATGAAGCTTACGTGGGTCAGCAGCAGATTGTTCAAGCTTTGTTTTGTAAAAAGATGTTTTTGCAGCAGTCACGTCGGATGAGAACCTGGACATCAGAGCGTGGTAGGAGTGGAGATCAACACCGAGCTTAGATTTCCTCCACTTTCTCTCAGCTGCCCTTAATTCTCTTCTGTTGCTGCGCAGTGCATCTGAAAGCCAAGGAGCAGGGTGAGAAGGTTTTCCTCGTTTGAGGGTAAGAGGACAAAGCTGATCGAGGGATGTTGAAAGAGAAGAGAGTGTAGAGTATTAGTTGCGGAGTTGAGTGGAAGGGTAGCAAGCATGTCAGGGTTAGGTAGTGAAGTTAGGATGTTGGAGATCAGCGAGGAGGAAGATAAAGAGTGAAGATTAGGGCGTGTTTTAAGGGTGTAAGTGTGGTTGGAGGTAGAAAGAGTTGGGAGATGTAGAGAGAAGGACACAAAGTGATGGTCAGAGAGGTGAAGTGGGGTGACGATGAGGTCCAGAGCAGAAGCTGGACGGCTGAAGACCAGGTCCAGAAGATTGCCTTCTTTGTGTGTCGGAGGGCTGTGGTTAAAGAGGAGGTCGAAAGATGAAAGAAGAGGAAGAAGACAGGAGGACTAAAGTGTAGGGAGATTAAAGTCACCAAGATGTGTCAGAGGAGTTCCATCTGAAGGGAAGAAACTCAGAAGAACATCCAGCTCTTCTATGAAGTCTCCCAATGAGCCTGGTGGTCTGTAGATGACAATGATATGAAGAGTAATCGGAAAAGTAAGAGTAATAGCATGAAATTCAAAGGATGAAATGTTAAGGTGAGAAAGATCCATGGGAGTGAAGTGCCATTTCCTGATCAAGAGCAAACCTGTACCACCACCCCTACCAGATCCTCTCGGTGTATGAGAGAAGGTGTAGGCAGAGGATAAGGCTGCTGGTGTTGCTGAGTTTTCGGTGGTGATCCACGTCTCAGTCAGTGCCAGGAAGTCAAGGCTGTGAGAAAGTGCAAAAGCTGAGATGAAGTCAGCTTTTTGGATGGCTGATTGACAGTTCCAGACCCCAGTTACCACCACTGTTTGAGACTGTTGCAACAGTTGGGGGTAGATGAGGTTGCTGTTCCTATAATGTGACTTGTGATGTCTGCAGGGTCTGTGAGATATGAGCACAGGAATGATTGATTTGCACATGCTGAGATAAGTTTGGTAAATGAAACAATGACAGAGACTGATAGTACTTACCCAAAATTAGTTGTGTAGTAAAAGTTAGACAGATTAAACAATCCAGACAGACATTAAAACCTAGTAATAGTAAAGATGTAGCGGAGATTTAATTTTATACTAAGCTTAGCCCTGCCCCTCAATTCACACCTAGGCCTCTAACAATAGACACCTGAAACCAATCGGCAAAACACAAATTAATGCAGCAAGAGACTAGCTTTAGTTTCTTACAAATAGTTAAATTCTAGCACAGTTAAGCAAGTTACTAGTCAAAGTTACAAAGATAGATTCTAATACAAGTTACAGCAAAGAATATACTTAAACAAGAAGCCTACCTTACCCAAGAATACAAATGTACACAATGGAAGACACAAGCACTGTACACTGTAATGTGCATGTGTACACGTTACATCAGACACAGTTAGGGAGGAGAGATTGAGATGGTTTGAGCATGTGCAGAGGAGGGATGAGAATTTTATGAGGAGAAGGTGCTGAGGAACAAAGGACAAAGAGGAGGTTTATGGACCTTATTAAATGTTAAATATTAATGATGTCATTAATGTTCATTAATAAAACTGTCATCTTGTTTCTCTCTGTTAGAACTGGAACTGGTCACTGCATATCAGATAAAACTCAAAACTAAACTGCTATCAAAATATAAAAGGATTAATGAAGGAATCTCCCAGCATGGAGGCTCAGCACTTCTGAATGAGATCTACACTGAGCTCTACATCACCGAGGGCTGGAATCAAGACGTCAATAATGAACACGAGGTCAGACAGATTGAAGCGGCGTCCAGGAGACCAGCAGCGCAGGAGAAACCCATTAAATGCAACGATCTCTTCAGAGACGCGTCCATCAGAACTGTTCTGACCAAAGGAATTGCTGGAATTGGAAAAACAGTCTCGGTGCAGAAGTGTGTTCTGGACTGGGCTGAAGGGAAAGCAAACCAGGACGTTCTCTTCATGTTCCCGCTTCCTTTTAGAGAGCTGAACCTGATGAAGCAGAAGAACCTCAGTCTGATGGAGCTCCTGCATTATTTTTTTCCAGAAGTAAAAGAATTACTTCATATAGACTGTGAGAGCCACAAAGTCGTGTTGATCTTTGATGGTCTGGATGAGTGTCGACTTCCTCTGAACTTCCAGAACAATCAGAACTTGTGTGATGTAACAGAATCAGCCTCATTAGATGTTCTGCTTACAAACCTCATCAAGGGGAACCTGCTTCCCTCGGCTCTCCTCTGGATCACCACTCGACCAGGAGCAGCTAATCAGATTTCTCCTGAGTGTGTAGACCAGGTAACAGAGGTACGAGGGTTCAGTGACCCTCAGAAAGAGGAATACTTCAAGAAGAGGATCAGTGATGAGAACCTGGCCAGTAAAATCATCTCACACATAAAGTCTACAAGAAGCATCTACATCATGTGTCACATTCCAGTCTTCTGCTGGATTTCTGCCACTGTTCTGGAGAGAATGCTGGATGAAGCAGAAATTGTGGAGATCCCCAAAACTCTGACTCAGATGTTCACCCACTTTCTGATCTTCCAGCTCAAGCACAAGGATCGAAAGTACCATGGGAACCGTGATCTTGATCCTCACAAGACCAGAGAGACGATTCTAGCACTGGGAAAACTGGCTTTCCAACAACTGGAGAAAGGAAACTTGATCTTCTACGAGGACGACCTGAGAGATTGTGGTGTAGATGTCAGAGAAGTGTCAGTGTGCTTGGGTGTGTGCACCCAGATCTTCAGAAAGGAGTTTGGGCTCTATCTGGGGAAGGTCTTCAGCTTTGTACATCTGAGCGTTCAGGAGTTTCTGGCTGCTTTATTTGCATTTTTCTGCTTCATAAATAAAAATAAAACCAGAGAACAAACCACTGAACTGTCTGATCTCTTCAACAACTCAAACCTGTCTGAGTTCCTGAAGAGTGCAGTGAACAAGGCCTTACAGAGTGAAAATGGACACTTGGACCTTTTCCTTCGGTTTCTTCTGGGTCTCTCACTGGAGGCTAATCAGACTCTCTTACATGGTCTGCTGCCACAGACAGGAAGTAGCTCTCACAGCAAAGAGGAAACCATCGAGTACATCAAGAGGATGATCAGGGAGAATTCCTCTCCAGAGAAATCCATCAACCTGTTCCACTGCCTGAATGAACTCAATGATGATTCTCTGGTGCAGGAAGTCCAAACTTACCTGCACAGAGGAGGTGACTGTTGCCTCAGGAAAAGCGTTCTCTCTTTTTCTCAGTGGTCGGCTATTGTGTTTGTGTTGCTGAACTCACAACAGAAGCTGGATGTTTTTGATTTGAGAAAATACGACACCTCTGATGATTGTTTTCTGAATCTCCTACCAGTGGTTAAAGCATCAAAAAAGGCTGAGTGAGTATTTTGGTTTATAAATGCATTGTGTACCCCTTGAGACCCCAAACCTAATCCTGACTGCCACCTTCAGTTGGTTTCAGGCAAAATTTCTCCACTTACTTATTTTTTGTAAATGTTTTTCTTCCAGACTCACTGATTGTAACCTGACAAGTGAAAGCTTTGCAGCTCTGTGTTCAGTTCTCAGTTCAAAATCCTCCAGTCTGATGGATCTGGAGTTGAGTAACAACAACCTGCAGGACTCAGGAGTAAAGCTGCTCTCTGCTGGACTGATGGATCCCGACTGTAAACTGGAGATACTGAGGTGAGATTAAGTGTACTGTAGTGAATTTTGGGTTCTGATGGATCAATCCCTCCATTACAAATAGTTTAAAAGTATTTATGATAAAGACTGTTTAGGATGTACATAGTCTAACAGTTCTGCCTTTTTGCCACCCAGGTTGGATGATTGCAATCTAACAGAAGAAAGCTGTGGAGCTCTGTCCTCCGTCCTCAGTTCTAAATCGTCCAGTCTGAGAGAACTAAACCTGAGTAACAACAACCTGCAGGACTCGGGAGTGAAGTTGCTCTCTGCTGGACTGGAGAATCCAGACTGTAAACTGGAGATACTGATGTGAGATCAAGTGCACTGTAGTGAATTTAGGGTTCTGATGGATCAGTCCCTCCATTACAGATAGTTTAAATTCATTTCTCATATGGAGTGTTTAGGATGTAGATGTGTGGACTGAGGTAGATCATCTTGTATTTCATTCCAAACAGCCTGAATGGACGAGTGACAAATCTATGAAATTAAACAGGGTGGAAAATCATTTTCTCTTTCAGGCTGTGCGAGTGTAATATGTCAGAAGAAAGCTGTGGAGCTCTGTCCTCGGTTCTCAGTTCAAACTCCTCCAGTCTGAGAGAACTGAACCTGAGTAACAACAACCTGCAGGACTCAGGAGTGAAGCTGCTCTCTGCTGGACTGAAGATCCCACACTGTAATCTGGAGATGCTGAGGTGAGATCATGTGTGTCAGTACAAAATTTGAGCTCCTTGATGGGGATGGGATCAATTGTCCCACCTTGTTTAATAGAATTTTAAGAACAGGGGGTCTTCTCAGGCCTTGAACCCTTTTTTAAACATCTGCTCTCTGACTGCGAGAAGTTTAACAATCAGTGTGTTAATTGTGGTCCAAGCTGATATTTGTTTATCAACCAGTAAATATAAAATACCGTCACAGGTTCTTGTTGTTAGAAAGTTCTGCTCAGTTTGGAATGTACAGTGTTGTGAATATTTGACCCTTTCAGTTTCTGATCTTAAGGCAGAAACTTTGAATATAAGACCAAAAAAACTTTATTAACCACAATTAACTACAATCATTTATTTAAACACTAACTGGCCATGTATGGGAAGGTAATAACTTAACTAGATTAGACTCACCCTGTAACAGTTAGGGCACGTCCTGATATTGCAGAGTGAGATGTGGGCCTGGGTCAACAGGGGAGGTGCTTCAATTAAAATCGTTCAACCAATCACAAACTAGCCACATCTCTTTGTATGGCATCTCTTTGTACTAGTTTACTGTCCATGTTTGTTTTTATGTGTTGAGTTGTTTCTCTCTGCAGGTTGACCGGTTGTAGTGTTGGTGATGAAGGTTGTGCTGCTCTGGCTTCAGCACTGAAATCAAACCCATCATCACAGCTGAGGGAACTGAATCTGTACTCCAATAAAGCAGGAACTTCAGGAGTCAAGCTGCTCTTCGATCTACAAAATGATCCTCAATATAAACTGGAGAAAATACTGTGAGTTTTTCACTTTAGTGCCTTAAACAGATTTAGTGACATGAAAGTGATCATCCTCAGTGATCCAGTCCAGAAAGATCTCATCATGTTAAACCATCAAGAAAGGAAATATTTTACCATGCTGTGTATCACCTGCAGAAGGTGGCTTATCAATGTCACATTGAAATAAACATGGAAGTCCCTTAAAAATGTTAATTAATGCATTTATTTAGTTATTGATCCCCACGTAGGTGTATACCCATACCCACCATACCAGTACAGATCCTGCTTTTAGAACTTGGCACTGCTAACAACCTGGACGAGTCCGTGTGTTGATATTCATCACAGAAACACTGATTTTTGATGATGTGCTGTTTTAGGAATTAAAGGTCCTGATTTTATGCACATTTTTGTTACACAGATTTTCTGAATTCTCCATAATTTTTAATGAGGTAAATGGTAAAATACCACAAAGTCCTTGTAATTGCTCATGGAGAAACATTCTTTAACTGTTAGATGATTTACTAATGGGTTTAATAGTAGATGTGATGATGTATACTCTTAGTTTGCTTTTAACAGCTGACTGTGTTTCTCTCCTACAGCACCGAATTACGACCTGTATCTGTCAGTAATGTGGATTTGGACGATGATGATGGAGATCTATTTGATGAGGATGACGATCAATATGATGAGAATGACGATCAATATGATGAGGATGACGATCAAGATGATGAGGATGATGATCGAGATGATGAGGATGATGATCGAGATGATGAGGATGATGATCGATATGATGAGGATGATGAGGATTACGATCAATATGATAATGATGAGGAGGATGATTATATGCATGATGATGATGATGAGTAGTAAGATTAGTGGTATGATTCTTCTTCATTAATGACATGGACCTTCTCAGGAACAGACTTTTCAACATCCTTGGTTCATCACATCACTTAATTCCATCAGTACCTGAATTTAACACTTACATGCGGTCAGTGTGTTTACATGAACATTATAATCAGAGAGCTGCAATAATCTGATTACTGAGTTTATATAAACCTCTATAATCTTGTTATGGTAGACCTCTAAGTTTACATGAATCCGTCAGTAACGACATTAATCAGAATCAAAACTTTATATCTAGTTCATGTTTTACTATTTTATAGATCAAGTAGTGCTAGTAGGGTTAAGGTTAGGGTTAAAGTTAGGGTTAAGGTTAGGTGTTATAGAAGGTCCTGGTCAAAGAGCATGAAGAGGTGTTATACTGTTTAATAACAACATTTTTAAACATCGATGCCCCTGGTCAAACCTTATGTAAGAAAAAGTAAATACATATTGTACAGGGAACAAACGTAAATATTGTGCATTTTTTTAACAGTGGCACAAGTAAAATAGCACAAGCAGAAGTTTTAATCAATTCTTTTAAATATCTTTCTAAAAGCTCACATGATGAAGCAAAAAAGGCTGGAGCTTCTACAACAGCACAAAATGTCTTAAAATCCACCATCATGAACAGCCTGAAGATAAACCGGCTGAAACTTCATAGTGAAGACTCCAACATCATTTAAAATTCACCTGATACATGGAAGAGTTGTCTGCCAGTCGACTTAAGGCGATCTCAGAACTGAAAGCTTTCAGCAGGGAAGAGTGAAAATGATTGTAGTTTATTGTTCTGTAATATTAAACGTACTGACAGCAGCTGGTCCAAACATTTCTACGTGCCACAATTTCATTTTTGTAGTTTTAAGTTTATCAAATATAAAAAATAACTGTGTATAAACATTAGCGGAAAATGTGACAATATTTTGATGTTGATTATTCTGTTTTTATTTTTACTAAAATGGCATTTGTAAATGTGTGAATTTATAACTTGTCATTAAACTGTATGTCTTTTTTTATTAAACCCTGTGCTTTACTGTGTTTTACTGTGCTCTACTGAGAGGTAAACTGTTACACAAACTGAAACTGTTGAAACTGTTGTCAGTCGGTCAGTGATGACACTGATAATCTCACTGATACAGTTTTTGTTTAAAATAGAATGAAAAATTATTTCTGCTCTGTAATTAAGCAAATAAACCACATAATATATTTAAACCATACGATTTATACGTATAAGTTAGATTCTTTTTTAAAGGTTTACATTCCCGCCTGCTGCCGTCCACGACCCTGATCATAATGAAGCTGTAATGCTCATTAATTAATTTAGTGGAATGTTATATCTGTGATTTGAATGTAATAGAAAATGTTAGCTGGATATCTGAACAATCTTAATGCTAATTATTAGAAATAAAAACCTCTGATGCTGCAGCTTTATTAATCATTCTGAACTTACATCAGTGTGTTTCTTGAGGTTGGAGGGGGAGTTTGAAATCTTTAGGTAAACTTTAGAGAAACTTTATCCCATACGAAGAAACTTTCACTCTGACATGAAAACATTTCTTGTAAATATGGAACACGAGTGTTCCTGTCTGTCACTAACATGTTACTGCTAGTATCTGACATGTCTGGAGTTGGGTGGAAATCAAAATGTGTCCGTTTCTTTTGAAGAACTCGTTTGCACTTGTGCATCAATGTGTACACTGAAAGTTTTTAGTGCGCATCTAAACCTTGTTTTATGATATGCTGTTTGTAAATGGAGGAAAACAGCTCAGGCTTTTAGTACAAAGAATAAAAAATTAAAAATACAAAAATCATGAGTACATGAGGAAGTGTTTAAGTGTTCCGCTCTGGAAATTTGAGTTATTTTATGGAATTGTCCATTTGCATGATTTTGCAATTTAATTTCATAATATCAAAGCAAAGGTAGAAATGATAAAATAGCAGTTAAGTAGGAAAATGATTTTTAAAAATAGTGGATTTAACTAAAAACATTTTTTTTATTGTTTTAATAACAGAGAAGGTCTGCATTTCCACCATTTTTAGATTGTTCTACAGTACATTTAGGTTTTAACATTTTCCTTCTGTTTTTTTGTGCATTAGAACTTATGAAACTTATGAAACTTTCGGTGTAGCTAGTGCGACCGAGCTTTTCCCAAATGCTTATGGTGGGACCGCGGTCACAAATTTACTTACCAAATTTATTGCTGTTTTATTTTGTAATAACAAGTAATGAATTTGCACAGGACAAAATATATCTGAAGTTTATCAGAAATGTAGTGGAGTAAAGTACAGATACTTCGAAAAATACTTAAGTAGTGTAACGAAGTATTAGTACTGTGTTACATTACACCACTGCTGGGCGCCACACGGAAACATGGTTCCTGATCTACAGGCTTCATCCCTGTTATCGCTCGACATCTGTAAGGTCTTTTGCTCGTTTCTTCCAGTTATTTTGGATTCCTCCAACCTTCTAGTAACATTTAGAAGGTGATTTGACCAATTTGCCCCTAGTTGTAAGTAAGTAAAAGGTTCGGTGTGTGTGGCCCTGTGGTGGATTGGCACCCTGTCTCGGGTGTTTCCAAACGATGCTGAACCCACTAACACAGTCCGATATTTTTTATTGTTGATTCTTTATCCTTGTTTTTATTTTTATTTATTCTTTTACTTTAAGAGCTTAAGAAGAAGAAGAAAGCTTTTTACTGTTTAAAGAGTTCAAAAACATAAAAATGAGACGTTTCAGAAATAAAATGATTAGTGTTAGTCTTTGCCGCCACCTCCTGGTCATTTAGTGCAGTTACATTCTGCCAAAAGTAGGCAACGCTAAATGCCGAAAGAAGGAAGTGACGTCACCTTTCACCTGTGTGAGGTGTGATGATGGGAAATGATCGCTTTCAGACATTGTAAAAACACACCTGAGTGCGTGTGCGTGCGTAGGCTAACATGTATAATGTGTAGATGGAACCACGAACCTCCAAAATGAGTCTCTCTGGAGAAGAAAACAGAGAGAAAGAAGATGAGAGGTTAGAATAATAGAATAATAAAATGTAGCTGTACTGTAAGTAATCTCAGCTGTACTGAATACAGAATAGTGCCCCCCCCCCCCCCAAAAAAAACAAACAAACACATAAATAAATAAATTAAAGAACAACATATAAGAAGAATGTAAATGAAAATGTAAATATATAAGAACAACATATAAGAAGAATGTAAATGAAAATTTAAATATATAAGAACAACATGAGAAGGACTTTATAATGACAGATAATAGTTACTTTCCTGCTGTGATTATAACCAATAATAATTATACAGTCATTATAATGTGTAATTACAGCATAAAACATCTAAATAAATAAACAGACATTCATCTGAGAGATGGTCAGTGAGGTTGAGGTCACAACTCTGTACAGGTTACTGGAGAACAAACTCATTGAACCTTACAGTCATGCTGGAACAGGAAATGGCCTTCCCTAAACTGTTGCCACGATTGTGAAAGCATGTAATTTAATTTAAATCTTTACTTTTATACAGCTGTCAGCAGTAGGTGTGGCTAAAACATCTGATGTTAATCATTAGAAAGCGTGTCCACATACTTTAACATTTACAGCATTTATCAGACGCTTTTATCTAAAGTGACTTACAGTACTGGGACAGTGCACTGTCTGAGTGATTAAGGGTTAAGGGCCTTGCTCAAGGGCCCAGCACTGTCAGAATGGAATTGGAGGGTTGTTTAACCGCTAGGCTACAACTGCCCAAAGGTGAAAGTAAAGATAGTAGAATCTAAAATATTAAACTATATAGTTTATTTAGCCGCAGTAATTAACGTGCTGTTCAGGATTTATTCCTGCATCAGGCTCAGTGCTTTCACCCTGTACTGGACCCACTGTGACTTTGACCATACACAACCTACACACCTTAATCCTAAACCAGCTGATTTATTATAAGCTGTTGGTACCACGTTATCCAGGTATCCTGTAGATTTGGTGGTACTAATGAAGTTCTGCTGAAACCCGGCCAGCACAAGCCTGATTCAGAGGTTTGATCATGTGATTATGAATGGAGGGGCTTTACAGGCTAATCAAACACACATGAAATCATGTTGTGTACACGCAGGGTCTGATGTGGCCCAAATTCATACCAGTACGTTAAAAAGGTTCAAACTAAATGTTTTATTATATTGGGTCATTTTTACTGAACTTATTTTAATCCAGTTTATCTTTAATATTAAATTTTGCTTGAATTAGCATGAAAGTGTCACGTTTGATCTGCACTAGCACTTCTAATAACTCCTGTGTTTAGTCTGATGGAGGGTCAGAGATCAGACTCGCCTGGATCCAGCTGTGTGTCTTTGAAAACTGATTGGTCGATGGATCCTCCAATGAAGTTTGGAGCTGGAGATAGTTCAGCTGATCTGAAGTCAGTATGATGAGTTTTATTGTGGTGCTTTTATACATCGTTTACTCTACAGAATAGTCAGACTGATTCATTAAGCTGGTGGTGAAGTAAACCGTAACATCCCCGATCTAACAGTGCACTCACCCGCCATCCCGTCTCAGACCAAATGTTTTAGTATGGATGATTCACACTTTCACTTTCAGGAGTCAGACAGCAGGCACGCTTGGTTGGTGATTATAATAGCTTTATTATAATGCACTATAGTTACACATACAACCTAAAACTACCTGCAAAGCGTATATCTACCCTGGATTAAGCTATAATCACCCACCTCTCATCAGCTGGGGAGCCCTTCAGCTCTGGCAGGAGATCAACTTAAACCAGAAATGCCGGGCGATGCTCACTGTCCCACAGCTGAGCTTCTGTCAGTGCCAGCGACTTTTCCCCTTTATATAGTGATTCAGGCGCGGTTAACTACAACCTTCTCGTAAGAACGGGGATGAGGTGGCCAGACTCTCCCCCTTTCTGAGCGTTGTGCCAAGTTTCATAACTATGTCTCAAGATTGGGTGAAATAAGGGGTTGTGCATTTCAGCTTCCTAGTTTTGAAATAACTGTTCCTCTTTTCCCGTAAGAGGAATGCTTCTGCAAGTAAGTCAAGGTCGCAACCAAGGCCAAAATATATTACTAGACCATATCAAGGTTGATCCATTCCAGATCTAAGACTGCGTTCTTTGAGTACCACCCAGCATCCAGGGCCATAGGGGCCCCATGCATTTGGAGGTTACTTACGTCATCAAAAATACATACTCCAGGTCTTGAACATATCTTTACACCACCCATAACACCAAACACCACTGAGGCTCAGCAAAAGAACGAGACACTTATACCACCATAAAACAGAACTCAACACCCCAAAAAATGATGGAAACAAATTATTTACACAAGACGCTGCTTAGAACACACCAAACTCACTCGTACTGACCTACTAAAGGGAGTTCAGGCCTCCACTCGCCCCCTCTGTGGAACCTCTGTCAGACATGTTCTCTACACCAAGAGATGAATGACACAAGAACAAAAATCTACAAAACTAACGACTACAATGAAATCATTACCTCCCCCCCCAAAAAAAATAAATATTTAAAGCACTAGGACTTAAACACCATGTAAGATATAAAACAATTAAACTCGACACCCTCACAGTCCCCAAATGACGCCCTGATCCCGGGTTATACGAGTAATATTTTGGGCTGAGCAGGTGCTGATGAGGAAGAATCACCTTCAGACATTGTGAAAACACTGCTGAGTTTATATGAACATGATGAAGGAACTCTGGACGTTTTTAGGTGAAACCAAAATTTTCTGTCTCCAAACAGCAGAAATTTTCCATTTTCACACACTGAAGTTTTACTGAACTTATTTAATCCAGTTTATCTTTAATATTAAATGTAGCTTGAATAAGCATGAAAGTGTCACGTTTGATCTGCACTAGCGCTTTTAATAACTCCTGTGTTTAGTCTGATAGAGGGTCAGAGATCAGACTCACCTGGACTCAGGTCGATGGATTCTCCACCAAAACTGAGAGATGGTTCTGCTGATCAGAGGTAACGAGCACGTAGTGATTCTGATTCTGAACGATTCAGTTTAAATCTGATTCATAATAAAGCAGAAACGTTTTAATCAGGTTTTATTTCATGTTTAATTTCATTAGAACTTTAATAATTTCTGTGTTTTAGTCTGATGGAGGGTGAAAGATCAGACTCACCTGGATCCAGCTGTCTTGTATTGATGATGGGAGATTTGGACCACTGCACAAAGTCTTCTCCAGCACATCCCAAAGATTCTCAATGGGGTTCAGGTCTGGACTCTGTGGTGACCAATCCATGTGTGAGAATGATGTCTCATGCTCCCTGAAGCACTCTTTTACAATCTGAGCCTGATGAATCCTGGCATTGTCATCTTTGAATATGCCCGTGCCATCAGGGAAGAAAAAATCCATTGATGGAATAAGCTGGTGGTTCAGTATATTCAGGGAGTCAGCTGACCTTATTCTTTGGGCACATAACGTTGCTGAACCTAGACCCTGACCAACTGCAGCAACCCCAGATCATAGTACTGCCCCCTATAGGCTTGTATGGTAGGCACTAGGCATGATGGGTGCATCACTTCAGCCGCCTCTCTTCTTACCCTGATGCGCCCATCACTCTGGAACAGGGTAAATCTGGACTCATCAGACCACATGACCTTCTTCCATTGATCCAATCTTTATGCTCCCTAGCAAACTGAAGCCGTTTCTGCCGGTTAACCTCACTGACGAGTGGTTTCCTTAAGGCTACACAGCTGTTTAGTCCCAATCCCTTGAGTTCCCTTCACATTGTGCGTGTGGAAATGCTCTTACTGTCACTATTAAACATCCCTGAGTTCTACTGGAGTTTTTCTACCATTTGATTTCACCAAACATTTAAGTGATTGCCGATCACGATCATTCAAGATTTTTTTCCGACCACATTCCTTCCTGGAAGATGATGTCCGCCCCCCCCCCCCCCCCCCCCCCCAACTCTCCTTCCACTTTTTAATAATGTGTTGGACAGTTCTTAACCCGATTTTAGTAGTTTCAGCTTCTTCTTAGATGTTTTCTCTGCTTGATGCCAATAATTTGACCCTTCTGAAACAGATGAACATCTTTTCCACGACCACAGGCTGTGTCTTTCCACATGGTTGTTTAACAAATGAGAAGCTACTCACTGCATCAGTTAGGGTTAAATAACTTGTTGCCAGCTGAAACATAATCACCCTTGCAGTAATTATCCAATGGGAGGCTCTTACCTATTTGCTTAGTTAAATCCGGGTGGTGACCTTTTTTTTGGCCAGGCAGTGTATGAGATAATTGTAGATTATTTTTATCGGTATTTAATGTACAGATTTGATTTCCAGCTTTTATTAAACTGAGTGTTTGTTTTCTTTACAGACCCTCAAACAAGAAACGTAAAATCTTCCATGAAACTGGATTAAAATCTATTTTTGAGGTCTGTGTGTATTTTTACTGTTTTTACACAGATTTTATTAATTAAGTTAATTCATGTTTCTATGAAGCCACATTGTCATAGCTTCTATTCTGGAGCTTCTGTCCAGCTCAAATCATGTTTTTACTCCAGATAACGCTGCTGAACCAAAACTTCAACTAAAAAAATTAATCTTTTGCTGAAATTTTTATTTTGTCCTGGATGTTTTTCTCAGACAGTGGTGAGTGGTCAGGATCTCGGGAGTCTGTCTGGTTAATTCTTGCCATTGATTTTATATATATTTAATAGGGATGTAACGATATACTCTACCCATGATGCGATTTACGATAAAAAAATTTCCTGATTTGTTTTAAATTGACAAATTATATTTATTTAATTGACAAAGTAAATTCAATAAAATCCTGTATTTGTGATTATCTTTTATTTATCTAAATAATGAATGTCCTTTTATTTCTGAGGTAGATACAAACTATGCAGAACAATACTGCACATTTCCCTTGTGTGTAAAAAAACGGAAATGAAATAAATCCCACATTAAATAAATAAATAAATAAATAAATAATACAAATAAAGAAAGTATTCTCACATAAATAATTTTGGCTGGAAAAGTCCGAACCTGGCAACCCTGTAGTGACGTGAACTAGGCGAGGTGAATGGCGCCAGTGCCCTCTGCTGTTTAAAGTAAATATTGATCCTTTATACATGTAAACCAATTTGAATCATTACACATGTGAATCGATTTTCGATTTTCGTCTTGTGGTGCATCGTTACATCCCTAATAGTTCATTTACTAAAAATGATAATAGAAAATAATAATTACAGTTTATATTTTTATAAAATTATTTCACAATGAACTTACCCGGCCAAATCCATAAAAATTTTTTCAGTTTTGCCTGATAGGTGATGCCTGTTATACGTAATAGAATAAAATCTTTGGTCACGGTTTCTCTTTTTGTTTTTGTAATCAGGAGCTGAAGCAGAAAGTGATCAGTCTGGTAAAGAAAGAGCTGAACGAGTTTGAAAAGCTCATGATTTCAGATGATTGTACAGCGGAAGGTGAGGACGAGGATGAGGAGGATACGAGCAGTATGAGACAGGAAGTGCTGAAGATCACCCAGCACATCCTGAAGAACATGGACCAGCCAGATCTCACTAACAATCTGCAGAAAAGTAAATGATGAGGAACATCATTACTATATTCCACTTTAAACTGGGTGATTTAGAACTTACTTTTCTTATCTGAATGAAACGAGTGTTGAAGCGCTGAAGGCAGGAACTTCACATGTCGTGTCTGTAGAGAGGTTCAGGTCTCAGTGGTACCAGTTCATCACCCATGAAGAAAAGAATTGTAATGTACACATGTATACATTAGAGCAGACACAGTTAGGGAGAAACAGAGGAAAGACAAAGAGGAGGTTTATGGATCTTACAAAATGCTAAATAATAATGTGTGATAACAACCATAGTCAGTTCTGGATATTTTCGCTACAAACACACCAGGTGTCTATCACATCTAGCAGGAGCAGCATTGTTGGCACAGCAGTCTCAACTTGCAGGCTTCAACCTAAACAGGTTTCATCAGAACCACTTGAGGGTAAAACACAGGAAGAGCGAGCTGGTAACAAGGTCATGAAGGCTTTCACAGGACATCAGCACCCACCTCCCCCGCCGTCATCAAACCTGAGTGATTGCACGAGAGAGGCAGAACGACAGCAACTCAACATCCCTGATCACCACAAGTTTCTATGACCAAGAACCCCCAAGCTCTGCTCCTTTGTCTATATTTGGGGTGGACAGCTTCGGCCCTAAGAGTTAGAAATCAGGCACAGCCAGAAGCCAACACGCAGCGCCAGCAAATCTGACATACATGAGAGCACCAGACCACAGACCTCCAAAACCAGAGCCACACGCCCCTTGTTTAAAAAGACTAATCAAAAGCCAGGGTAAATAAATATGTTTTCAATCTAGACTTGAACATTGAGACGTGTCCAAATCCCGAACAGAGGCAGGAAAATTATTCCAAAGTTGTGGAGCTTTGTAAGAAAATGATCTTCCACCAGCCATGATATTTTTAATTCTTGGAACTATAAGTAACCCTGCATCTTGTGAGTGAAGTGGACGCGCTGGGTTGTAGTGATTGACAAGTTCACTCAGATACTGTGGTACAGACCGTGTAGCGCTTTATAAGTTAGTAAAAGTATTTTGTAATCAATGTGAAATGTAACTGGCAGCCAGTGTAGAGATGATAGAACAGGAGTAATATGATCAAACTTTCTAGTTCTGGTTAGCACTCGAGCTGCTGCATTTTGAACCAACTGGAGTTTGTTTATGGATCTACCAGAGCATCCAGTGAGAAGAGCATTACAATAATCTAACCCAGAAGTTATAAACGCATGGATCAGTTTTTCAGCATCATTTACAGATAGTATATTTCTTATTTTAGAGATATTACACAGATGAAAGAAAGCAACTGGAGTAATATTATTAACGTGTGTATCAAAGGAAAGATCTGAATCTAGTGTGACACCCAAGTTTTTTACATCTGGGCTGGGAGTAACAGAGAAAGTGTTTAGGTTTAGCACCAGGTTAGACAACTTGTCTCTTGCAGCTTTAGAGCCAACAAGTAAAACCTCTGTTTTATCTGAATCAAGTAAAAGAAAGTTACACGACATCCAGTTTATGTCGTTTACACAATCTTCAATCTTACTGATTGTGTTAGTATAATTTGGTTTGGCTGATATATACAGCTGTGTGTCATCTGCATAGCAGTGAAAATGTATGCATGTTTATAAATAATTTCTCCTAATTATAGCTGTTTCTGGTATCAAGTAAAATCTAAACTTAACTGAAAACAATCTCAAAACAGGACAGAAGCTTTCAGGAATCAATAATGCGGCCGAGGTATAAAGTTTGATACATATACAGTGTATCACAAAAGTGAGTACACCCCTCACATTTCTGCAAATATTTCATTATATCTTTTCATGGGACAACACTATAGACATGAAACTTGGATATAACTTAGAGTAGTCAGTGTACAACTTGTATAGCAGTGTAGATTTACTGTCTTCTGAAAATAACTCAACACACAGCCATTAATGTCTAAATAGCTGGCAACATAAGTGAGTACACCCCACAGTGAACATGTCCAAATTGTGCCCAAATGTGTCGTTGTCCCTCCCTGGTGTCATGTGTCAAGGTCCCAGGTGTAAATGGGGAGCAGGGCTGTTAAATTTGGTGTTTTGGGTACAATTCTCTCATACTGGCCACTGGATATTCAACATGGCACCTCATGGCAAAGAACTCTCTGAGAATGTGAGAAATAGAATTGTTGCTCTCCACAAAGATGGCCTGGGTTATAAGAAAATTGCTAACACCCTGAAACTGAGCTACAGCATGGTGGCCAAGGTCATACAGCGGTTTTCCAGGACAGGTTCCACTCGGAACAGGCTTCGCCAGGGTCGACCAAAGAAGTTGAGTCCACGTGTTCGGCGTCATATCCAGAGGTTGGCTTTAAAAAATAGACACATGAGTGCTGCCAGCATTGCTGCAGAGGTTGAAGACGTGGGAGGTCAGCCTGTCAGTGCTCAGACCATACGCCGCACACTGCATCAACTCGGTCTGCATGGTCGTCATCCCAGAAGGAAGCTGACGCACAAGTAAGCTCGCAAACAGTTTGCTGAAGACAAGCAGTCCAAGAACATGGATTACTGGAATGCCCTGTGGTCTGACGAGACCAAGATAAACTTGTTTGGCTCAGATGGTGTCCAGCATGTGTGGCGGCGCCCTGGTGAGAAGTACCAAGACAACTGTATCTTGCCTACAGTCAAGCATGGTGGTGGTAGCATCATGGTCTTGGGCTGCATGAGTGTTGCTGGCACTGGGGAGCTGCAGTTCATTGAGGGAAACATGAATTCCAACATGTGCTGTGACATTCTGAAACAGAGCATGATCCCCTCCCTTCGAAAACTGGGCCTCATGGCAGTTTTCCAACAGGATAACGACCCCAAACACAACCTCTAAGATTACAACTGCCTTGCTGAGGAAGCTGAAGGTAAAGGTGATGGACTAAACCCAATTGAGCACCTGTGGCGCATCCTCAAGTGGAAGGTGACCCATGTGGAACACCATATTTTACTTTTGTAGTTTCAGAGCATTTATTATTTACATAGACAAATTGAGAGCGGTCAGTCAAATAGGATTTAAACCAAGCGAGTGCAAGTCCTTTAACACCTACTGTATTTTCTAGCCTCTCCAGTAAGATGTTCTGATCCACAGGATTAAACGCTGCACTAAGATCTAATAGAACAAGAAAAGAGATGAAAAGAGACAAATGATTTCATCTGTTTGTTAGTGAAATTTGATATTTAGATTGTGTTTATAAATAAAACTGTCAACTTGTTTCTCTCTGTTAGAACTGGAACTGGTCACTGCATATCAGATAAAACTCAAAACTAAACTGCTATCAAAATATAAAAGGATTAATGAAGGAATCTCCCAGCATGGAGGCTCAGCACTTCTAAATGAGATCTACACTGAGCTCTACATCACCGAGGGCTGGAATCAAGACATCAATAATGAACACAAGGTCAGACAGATTGAAGCGGCGTCCAGGAGACCAGCAGCGCAGGAGAAACCCATTAAATGCAACGATCTCTTCAGAGACGCGTCCATCAGAACTGTTCTGACCAAAGGAATTGCTGGAATTGGAAAAACAGTCTCGGTGCAGAAGTGTGTTCTGGACTGGGCTGAAGGGAAAGCAAACCAGGACGTTCTCTTCATGTTCCCGCTTCCTTTTAGAGAGCTGAACCTGATGAAGCAGAAGAACCTCAGTCTGATGGAGCTCCTGCATTATTTTTTTCCAGAAGTAAAAGAATTACTTTATATAGACTGTGAGAGCCACAAAGTCGTGTTGATCTTTGATGGTCTGGATGAGTGTCGACTTCCTCTGAACTTCCAGAACAATCAGAACTTGTGTGATGTAACAGAATCAGCCTCATTAGATGTTCTGCTTACAAACCTCATCAAGGGGAACCTGCTTCCCTCGGCTCTCCTCTGGATCACCACTCGACCAGGAGCAGCTAATCAGATTTCTCCTGAGTGTGTAGACCAGGTAACAGAGGTACGAGGGTTCAGTGACCCTCAGAAAGAGGAATACTTCAAGAAGAGGATCAGTGATGAGAACCTGGCCAGTAAAATCATCTCACACATAAAGTCTACAAGAAGCATCTACATCATGTGTCACATTCCAGTCTTCTGCTGGATTTCTGCCACTGTTCTGGAGAGAATGCTGGATGAAGCAGAAATTGTGGAGATCCCCAAAACTCTGACTCAGATGTTCACCCACTTTCTGATCTTCCAGCTCAAGCACAAGGATCGAAAGTACCATGGGAACCGTGATCTTGATCCTCACAAGACCAGAGAGACGATTCTAGCACTGGGAAAACTGGCTTTCCAACAACTGGAGAAAGGAAACTTGATCTTCTATGAGGAAGACCTGAGAGAGTGTGGTGTAGATGTCAGAGAAGTGTCAATGTGCTCGGGTGTGTGCACCCAGATCTTCAGAAAGGAGTTTGGGCTCTATCTGGGGAAGGTCTTCAGCTTTGTACATCTGAGCGTTCAGGAGTTTCTGGCTGCTTTATTTGCATTTTTCTGCTTCATAAATAAAAATAAAACCAGAGAACAAACCACTGAACTGTCTGATCTCTTCAACAACTCAAACCTGTCTGAGTTCCTGAAGAGTGCAGTGAACAAGGCCTTACAGAGTGAAAATGGACACTTGGACCTTTTCCTTCGGTTTCTTCTAGGTCTCTCACTGGAGGCTAATCAGACTCTCTTACATGGCTTACTGCCACAGACAGGAAGTAGCTCTCACGGCAAAGAGGAAACCATCGAGTACATCAAGAAGATGATCAGGGAGAATTCCTCTCCAGAGAAATCCATCTATCTGTTCCACTGCCTGAATGAACTCAATGATGATTCTCTGGTGCAGGAGGTCCAAACTTACCTGAACAGAGGAGGTGACTGTTGCCTCAGGAAAAGCGTTCTCTCTTTTTCTCAGTGGTCGGCTATTGTGTTTGTGTTGCTGAACTCACAACAGAAGCTGGATGTTTTTGATTTGAGAAAATACGACACCTCTGATGATTGTTTTCTGAATCTCCTACCAGTGGTTAAAGCATCAAGAAAGGCTGAGTGAGTATTTTGGTTTGTAAATGCATTGTGTACCCCTTGAACCCCCAAACCTTGAGATGATAACCTATCATTACAATTTTACTGTAGTATTAATGCTTTAGTAGAGGGCAGTAAAAAAATAGCAGGTGCATTAAAAGACGATGGTATGATGGTGCTACAATTTGCAGTTAAGTAGCTGCAATGATGGACAGAGTCACTTCCAATAGAGGGGCAAAGATTCCATAGTGAAGAGCAGATGAACACTGTTCTAAATGGCAGAGAGATTTAAACCAGTGGCTGCAGATAGGGACAGAAAGATTCTGATAAATGTCAGTGAGACTGTAATAAAGGACAAAAATAATAAAGTTGAATGGGATGTAAGTGGATTTCAGGTGTACTTGTTTTTCCTCTAGACTCACTGATTGTAACCTGACAAGTGAAAGCTTTGCAGCTCTGTCTTCAGTTATCAGTTCAAACTCCTCCAGTCTGATGGATCTTGAGCTGAGTAACAACAACCTGCAGGACTCAGGAGTAAAGATGATCTCTGCTGGACTGATGGATCCAGACTGTAAACTGGAGATACTGAGGTGAGATGATGAAGGGTAGCTGGAAGATTATGGTGTGAGAGTTGGTGTGGACAGGGTGTTCATATGTTTTGTTCAAGCACCAGAACTGAATAATTTTAGGTGAAGGCCCAAGGTAACTACATATCATTAATCTTTGGTTATTATTTGATTATAATCTCAACTCTGCACTTTAGTTTTACTTGTGCAGAGCAATAAATGGTGGACACTGTGACAAAAGCAGCTCTGTAGCAGAATTCAGAAGGAACAAGACACAGTTACAGTAAAGTATAAAGCATAGTGTACAGTACAGTGCAAAGTCATTGGTGCTTGTCTGAAGATGTTTGGATGATAAATGATAGATGATTGATAGTTTGTGGTCATTACTAGTTGAATATTTGACATCTGATTGAAGTGATGCGTGGATTTACTTCCTTTTAGCTCTAATTTTTCATTATTTTACCTCCCCCCCTCCCCTACTACATAAACCCACCTGCCCACCCAGGTTGGATGATTGTAATCTGACAGAAGAAAGCTGTGGAGCTCTGTCTTCAGTTCTCAGTTCAAACTCCTCCAGTCTGACAGAACTGAACCTGAGTAACAACAACCTGCAGGATTCAGGAGTGAAGCTGCTCTCTGCTGGACTGGAGAATCCAGATTGTAAACTGGAGATACTGAGATGTGCTGCTGTGAATTATGGGCCCCTAATGGATCAGTCCTGCCATCCCAGACAGTTTAAATACATTTCTGTTATAGACTGTTTAGTCTGTAGCCTGACAGCTGTGAGATCTCATGGACTTCATGACTGCCTGCTGACAGTGTCATCCCAAAATAATAATAAATAATGCAATCTATTTGTCCATAGAATCTTAAGGATTTATTATTTTCTCTTCCAGGTTGTGTAAGTGTAATCTGACAGAAGAAAGCGGTGGAGCTCTGTCCTCGGTTCTTAGTTCAAACTTCTCCAAGCTGAAAGATCTGGATCTGAGTTACAACAATTTACGGGATTTAGGAGTGAAGCTGCTCTCTGCTGGACTGGAGACTTCACACTGTAATCTGGAGATACTTAGGTAAGATCATGTCAGTAGAAGACATGGCTCAACAGTGGCAACTTGGCAGCAGTGGAGCTTGAAGCAGCAACCTTCTGACCATAGTTTAGTACCCTAACCACTAAACTACCAACCTGGAAAAGTGGCAGATCTTCTCCAAAAAATGCATCAGAAGCTTATTCAGCAGAGCCCAACAGTGGCAACTTACCTGGTTTAAGATTTGAGATGTTTTAAAGTGGGTTGGAAAGAGCTAAGCAGCTCTGTATCAGAATTAAGAATTAGCTTATTCAGCAGAAGACAGAAGGAACAAGACGCTGTTACAGTAAAGTATGGAGCGTAGTGCTGTGTACGGCAGGGTTTTTCAAACTTTTTCAAGCGATTCAGGCAACATAAACAATAAATCCTACTCTCTCTGCTCTGCTCTGTACAATTTGGTCCCACTGTGGTTTACAGGATGTAACATAAAGCCTTCACAAGGGGGTGTTTGCATACACGTTCATTTTGTGTTTACATGCCTGTTAATATTTGTTTTTTTTGGCTTACTACCCACCTAACAACCACAACCCAGGGTTTGTAAAACATCATTGATGCTTGTCTGAGGACGTTCGGATGATATATGATGGATGATGGACAGTTTGTGGTCAGTAGTAATTAAATATTTGACATTGATGTGTGGATTTACTTCATTTAGCTAAAATACCAAAAACTGACTGAAAGCTGTGAAAACTGTGTTGGCACCACATGGGTAGAAAAAGGATAATTAAGCTGAGGAGGGATTTGTGTGTCAGAGTTTTAATATTTCATTATTTCACCCCTCGTACAAGGTTGGAGGATTGTAATCTGACAGAAGAAAGCTGTGGAGCTCTGTCCTCGGTTCTCAGTTCAAACTCCTCCAGTCTGAGAGAACTGAACCTGAGTAACAACAACCTGCAGGACTCAGGAGTGAAGCTGCTTTCTGCTGGACTGGAGAATCCAGACTGTAATCTGCAGATACTGAGGTGAGATCAAGTATGCTGCTGAGAATTTTGGGCCCCTGATGGATCAATCCCTCCATTCTGCTATAGACTGTTGAAGATGTAGATGTGTGTACAAATCTAGATTAAGCATTGAACAGGTCTGACCACTAAGCTACAGTGGCAAATTTTCCCAAGAGTAGCCAGACTGCCATTATACTCTAAAAATTCATTAATAGCTTCTTCAGCAAGTTACAAAAGAACCCAGGCAATGTCTAAAGATCTGCAGGCCTCACTTAATACAGAGAAGGTCAGTGATCATGATTCCACCATCAGAAAGAGACTGAACATGAATGGTATATATAGACTTACAAGGTAAAACTACTTTAAACCAAAAAACCATGAAGAAATACACTTTGCAACAGCAACTTCATGCTAACAGGCGAGCAAGGTGATTGTAGCATGATGGTGCCCAGGCAAAACAATTCTGCTCTCTACCAAATTGTGCCTCAGGTCAGTGTTTCTCTCTGCAGGTTGACCGGCTGTAGTGTTGGTGATGAAGGTTGTGCTGCTCTGGCTTCAGCACTGAGATCAAACCCATCATCACACCTGAGGGAACTGAATCTGTACTCCAATAAAGCAGGAACTTCAGGAGTCAAGCTGCTCTTCGATCTACAAAATGATCCTCAATATAAACTGGAGAAAATACTGTGAGTTTTTCACTTTAGTGCCTTAAACAGATTTAGTGACATGAAAGTGATCATCCTCAGTGATCCAGTCCAGAAAGATCTCCCATCATGTTAAACCATCAAGAGAAGAAATAATTGATTCTGAAATAGGTGGTGTTGGTAATCAATCTAGTAAGGACGTAAGGTGTAGATGTTCTACTGCAGGTAGGATTGTTTGGTTCCATCTTGTGTACTGGGATCTTTATGTGTGAAATGAAGCATCCTGGGAAATATCTTTCACACATTTAGTGTTTGTTGGTGTTTGCCGTTAGCAGTAAAGTTTACCCAGTAATTTCACTAAGTCTTTTAAATAAAACATTCTAAATTCTGTTAGACAGTTCACTGTTCTTCATGTCTTCAGCTGAGCAACTGTGCTGAGTTTTGTTCTGTATTTTGTCTTTCATAAAGTACCACGTTTTATAATTGGAGAGAGGTCTGTACTGCAGGCAGGTTTGTCTAGCACTTAATATCACTGTCTGATTGCACAGCCACACTGTGTAACACATGCAGAAGGTGGCTTTAAATGTATTTAGTTATTGATGCCCAGATCACAGATTCCATGTGCACCCATACCCGGCATACCAGTACAGGTTCTGATTTTGTCACTGCTGAGAGTCTGAATGAATCTTTTCTTCTTTGGTCTGAAGACAGGATGTCCATCATTTCCATAATCATCTGATAGTTGAACTCACCAGACCCCAGCACACTTTTCCACGTGTACATTATAGTTTCAGCTTGTGCAGACCAACAATGATGGGTTAATAAAGTGTTTGTGAGTCCATGTGTTAATATCCATAATAGAAACACTGATTTCACAGGGGTACAGTACAGGTCCTGACTTTTATGCACATTTGTGTTACACAGATTTTCTGGATTCCCCATAATTTTTAATGAGGTCAATGGTAAAATACCACAAAGGTTCTTGTAAATGCTCATGGAGAAACGTTGTTCTTTAACTGTTTAATGATTTACTGATGGGTTTATTGGTAGATGTGATGGTGTATACTCTCATTTTGCTTTTAATAGCTGACTGATAATCTCTATTTTTCTCTCTTACAGCACCGAATTACAGCCTGTACGTTATACTGATCCAGTTGATATGCATTACGATCGAGATGAGGAGGATTACTATGATGATGTGGATTACGGTCAACCTGATGATGATTTGGATTACGATCAATATTATGATAATGTGGATTACGGTCAACCTGATGATGATGTGGACTACGGTCAACCTGATGATGATGTGGATTATGGTCAATATGATGAAGCTGATAATGAGGATTATGATCAATATGATGAGGATTACAGTCGATATAATGATGATGTGGATGATGTGAATTATGAGTAGTAAGATTAGTGGTATGATTCTTCTTGATTAATGACATGGACCTTTTCAGGAACAGACTTTTCGACATCCTTGGTTCATCACATCACTTAATTCCATCAGTACCTGAATTTAACAGAGTCACTTTTACATGCGGTCAGTGTGTTTACATAAACATTCTAATCAGAGAGCTGCAATAATCTGATTACTGAGTTTATATAAACCTCTATAATCTTGTTATGAGAAACCAAAGAGTTTACATGAATCAGTCAGTAATCAGATTTCTAAAGGTAATGAGTGTAACTGTTTACGTCCAATTAGGGTTAAAGTAAGGGTCAGGGTTAAGGTTAGGGAAAATTAAATGCTTGGAAAACCCTTTATCAGGTTGTGGCACCGGCACATCCGATTTCCTCTCTTATTTTATATTCCTTACATAATTCTTTATTTTTTGGACAGAAAATGTTAAAGTTAGCGTTAAGGTTAAAGTTGGGGTTAGTGTTAGGGTTAAGGTTAGGATTAAGGTTAAAGTTAGGTTAAGGTTAGAATTAAGGTTAAAGTTAGATTTAATTTAACAAATTTACGGAATGGTGAAAAATGCTGTCTGTGGGAGGCTCCCATGAGGATCTTTTTGTAAAAGGAATTATAAGGTTATTGTTTTGATATTGAAAATAGATACTGAAAAGTTTTCTGTTGAACATGTGGATGTCCTCCCTGAGTTCCCCCAGGTCATCTTTCCGTGGGACTGGAATGAAGGTTAACCCTTTATTCAGAAGGTTTTCTTGAGCTGCTGTGAGAGTGAAAGTTTGTGACAGGTTGATTGTTTTTGTTTTCCTCATTTTCCGGAGATTGTGTTCGGCACTTTGGAATCCTCAAAAGTTTAACTGATCTAACCAATAGTTAAAAATCTGTAGAGCCGTATCCCTAGTCCAATGGACAGGATCCCTCGGGTCAACCTTGAATCTTAATTGGCTCAGTTCCTGCAAAGGGTTGCCCTGCTCCCAAATGAAATCATTAAGTTTTATTAAGTTGTTCTGCTGCTGTTCCTGTAAGAGGTCAGAGAAATTAATCAGTGGTGTATAAACAGTAGCATTGGGGAAGACCGTGCCCGCCACCCCCCACAGCTCCTGTAGTAGTTTTTTGGCCGTCTTGTCCACCTGCTGGTCTTTGTTATTAATACCCAAGGAGAGAATGACTTTCTGTGTGTTGGGGTTCGGGGTCAGCTTCTGCAGGACTTTGGCAATGTGCAAAAAGTTGGCCCCTGGGAAACTATCAACTTGGACATCTGGATGGTTATAATAAGGTATTCTAGCCAGATTTGAATCTCCTATGAATACAATAGGTTTGGTAATGTCAAGTGACCAGTACATTCTGGAAGCACGTAGAACGGAGTCAATAAAGAAACTGAAGCTACAAAAAGGCTCCAGCATTTACAACAGGACACCATCCCAAACATCCTATCATGAAGTGCCTGAAGATACACAAGCTGAAGCCCCACAGTAATCGAAGGATCATTTGAAGTTCACCAGATACACAGTGTTGCAGGGATGAGTGTGTGAAAATAAACACGTGACTGTTTAAAATAAAGTGGTTGCTGAAAGTAAATGAATGAATGCAGCAACTTTATACAATAGCACTAACATAGCAGTGCTTAAAGGGCGTGGTCATAAACTAATAATGATTTGCTGATGTTAAAGGTGATTAGTTAATTACTGTCAGTTAGTCAGTGATGAAACTGATAATCTCACTGGTTTTAATAAAAGTTCTCAGTAAGTCTTTGTTTTAAATGAATTTAAAAAGTATTTCTGCCCTGTAACAAAGCAAACAAACCACATGATTTATTTACATTCACATTTTATATCCAGAGCGACTTACAGAAGTGCGTCCATAGTAGACATTTACTCTAGTTTAAGTAAACCAGATTTAAAACCATTGTTTGTGTGGAAATAATGTAAGTTTTTAGATGTAAAGTTTTACATTCCCACCTGCTTCCCACCACGACCCTGATCATAATGAAGCTGTAGGGTTAATATAAATAACTACGGAGCCCCTTAGGGGTCACTAAGGAAAAAAATTAGGGCTGTCGAAGTTAACGCGATAATAACGCATTAACGCATTCTCAATTTAACGCGATTATAAAAAATAGTGCCGTTAACGCAAATTCTAGTTCATGTTGAGACTTGACTGGTAGAACAAACGTTTTAATGTCGGACTTGCCACATAATGTAACCGAGCGTCGTAGTGTCGTAATAAAGAAGCTGCCAGTCCTCCATTCACGTAACGCTAGGACGGACACTTCAAAATCCTCCTTTTGGAGTGAACTGGTTTCATTTTTGATCAATATTATTTACCATTGGCTCAGGTACATGTCAAAACAAATGCTTTGTATTTCATTGGTTTAACAGCCTCATTTCACTGCTTACAGCGCTACCACTGGCCAATCGGAGAAGGTCCGCCCTCTAAATGCTAGTCTGTGATTGGGTGGTTGAATTTCGCCCGCCCTCTCTGTTTTGTAAACACTCAGCTCTCATGATCAGGAACGCGGTGAAAATGCCAAAAAGTAAACTTTTGAGGCAGCGATGAACGGACCTAAATATGAAAAGACACAACATTTAGTGAGTAAAACAGTCATTTGTTATATAATTCTTGCTTAAATTGGTCAAAAACTCTGTTATATGGGTTCTGGATTCATTCTGTGTGTTGCAGTAGCATGTCCCCCTGTTCCTAATATGATGTCCGGCTTTTTGGGGTGTAATGTCCTCCTTTTTGTTACTATGAATCTGGCCACCCTAGTCTAAACACACTCAGTTCGTGTAGAAACGTCCATTAAACCACTGGATAGTATTACTGCCTAGTATGTGAGTGAATAAAACAGTTTTCTCTTGTCCCAGCAGTTTTTAACATCAGTACATTTAGCATAAAATGTGTTCAGCATTGTAATTGTAACATTTCACTTAAAAATCCTTGTTTTCTATAACATTTACACAGATTTTTTTTAATGCGATTAATCGCGATTAACGATATGAAATTCTGAGATTAATCGCGATTAAAAATTTTAATCGTTTGACAGCCCTAAAAAAAATATATATGAAGAGCGTAATCCGTACCCTCGGTTTAGTAAACCGTACGCACGGTTTAGTAATCCGTACCCTCGGTTTAGTAATCCGTACCCTCGGTTTAGTAATCCGTACCCTCGGTTTAGTAATCCGTACCCTCGGTTTAGTAAACCGTACCCTCGGTTTAGTAATCCGTACCCTCGGTTTAGTAATCCGTACCCTCGGTTTAGTAAACCGTACCCTCGGTTTAGTAATCCGTACCCTCGGTTTAGTAAACCGTACCCTCGGTTTAGTAATCCGTACCCTCGGTTTAGTAAACCGTACCCTCGGTTTAGTAATCCGTACCCTCGGTTTAGTAAACCGTACCCTCGGTTTAGTAATCCGTACCCTCGGTTTAGTAATCCGTACCCTCGGTTTAGTAAACCGTACCCTCGGTTTAGTAATCCGTACCCTCGGTTTAGTAATCCGTACCCTCGGTTTAGTAAACCGTACCCTCGGTTTAGTAATCCGTACCCTCGGTTTAGTAAACCGTACCCTCGGTTTAGTAATCCGTACCCTCGGTTTAGTAAACCGTACCCTCGGTTTAGTAAACCGTACCCTCGGTTTAGTAAACCGTACGCACAGATTGTCTGCGCTACAAGTTTTACTGTGCGCCCACACCCCGTTTTACGGTAATACAGTTGCGAAGCATTGAAGAGAATAAAGCATCTTTTTACAGCTGGGGTGATGGGATAGCAAACTTATTAAAAAGTCAAATCAATTTAGAATAATAGGATTGCAAACAAACGTAAAGTGAAATGTACAGTATAAATGAGCCTCATAAAGTCAGTAAGTAGAAGTCGAAGTATTCTTCAAGAGTCTGATGCGGTGAATTGATAATAATTTGATTTGCTTATTTCATTAGACCTTTAAAATTGGTCTATAGCAATTCGACTTGTTTTAATGGAATTTTAAAATTAACCATTTGCATAATTTTACTACGGAGCCCCTTACTCTTGAAGAATACTTCTGCTTCTACCTACTGACTTAATGAGGCTCATTTATTCTGTACATTTCACTTTACGTTTGTTTGCAATCCTATTATTCTAAATTCCTATGGTAAAATAGTCTCAAAATCACAAGATGAGTACTCGTGTTATTTATGATTGTGTGGGTGGCATTTGATAAGATTTTGATTTGACTTTTTAATAAGTTTGCTATCCCATCACCCCAGCTGTAAAAAGATGCTTTATTCTCTTCAATGCTTCGCAACTGTATTACCGTAAAACGGGGTGTGGGCGCACAGTAAAACTTGTAGCGCAGACAATCTGTGCGTACGGTTTACTAAACTGAGGGTACGGTTTACTAAACCGAGGGTACGGATTACTAAACCGAGGGTACGGATTACTAAACCGAGGGTACGGATTACTAAACCGTGCGTACGGTTTACTAAACCGAGGGTACGGATTACTAAACCGAGGGTACGGATTACTAAACCGTGCGTACGGTTTACTAAACTGAGGGTACGGTTTTTGTCTTCACATATTTTTTTTCCTCAGTGACCCCTAAGGGGCTCCGTACTAAACTGAGGGTACGGATTTTGTCTTCACATATTTTTTTTCCTTAGTGACCCCTAAGGGGCTCCGTAAATAACTGAATTGAGAGTGCAGAAGTTTTTACGTTGTGCTGCCACCTGGTGGTGAGAGGTGAGTGCCCTGATCCAGCAGGTGTTTACAGAGTTTTATTTATTATAATATTTACACACATTATATTCCTGGTGGCTTGGGGTGAAGGAAGGGGGGCAGAGAGTTAGCCCTAATATCTTCTGTGATGGTGGCACAGAGGGTCTTGGGTTCGATTCCCAGGTGGAGTGGGACAGGCCTTTCAGTGTGAATAAAAGCTTGCAAAGACCTGCAGTCAGGCCAGCTGGAGCTACTAAAAACAGCCTTAAGTGTGAATGTGTGTGTATCTGCCCTGTGATGGACTGGCGACCTGTCCGGGGTGTTTCCTGCCTTTCGTCCAGTGGATCAGACCCACTGCGACTCTGACCAGGATGAAGAGAAGGTAAAACAAACAATAAATAAGTGAATGAATAAATAATTCATTTCTTGTTTTTAAAAGATAACTATAGTGGGCTATATGAATATGGCCGCAACTGCTCCTGAGAAATGTTACTGATTACCCCCCTCCATATATACATATATATATATATATATATATATATATATATATACTGTATATATACTGTATATATATACAGTGGTGTTTCAAAAAATAGCAGTGATTTTAAAAAAGTGAATAAAGTGCAAAATCATTATAATAACTTTTATTTCCATAAATGCAAATGCACTGAAAATACTACACTTTCAATTCTAAATAAAAACATTAACAACATTTAGCCAGTTTGTGTCAATCCTTTACAGAAAGTTAAGAAACATGAATATTAGGCTGTTCAAAATAACAGCAGTGCAGCTTTTCTCTTTAAAAACTCAAAAAATGTATCCATAAACTGAAAAAATGTTTGAGGTTTCACTTTACTTTAAATTACTGAACTAATATTTAGTGGCATAACAATTGTTTCCGAGATTTGTGTTGCATGGAGTCGACCAACTTCTGGCACCTCTGAACAGGTATTCCAGTCCAGGATGATTAGACGACATTCCACAGTTCTTCTGCAATTTTGGGTTTTGCCTCAAAAAAACGTGTTTCAGACGTCAGAACACAAGTTCTCTCTGGGATTGAGGTCAGGGGATTGAGCTGGCCACTCCATTACCTCAAACTTGTTTGTCTGTAACCAAGATGTTTTGGGTCATTGTCATGTTGAAACACCCATTTTAAGGACATTTCTTCTTCGACATAGGGCAACATGATCTCCTCAAGTATTCTGATATATTTAAACTGATCCATGATCCCTCGTATGTGATAAATAGGTGTAACACCATGGTATAAAAAACATCCCCATATCATCATTTTGTACCACCATGCTTTACTGTCCTCACAGTGCACTCTGGCTTGAATTCAGTGCTCGAGGGTCCTCTGACATACTGTCTACGGCCACTAGACCCAAAAAGAACAATTTTGCTTTCATCAGTTCACAAAATGTTGAGCCATTTCTCTTTGGACCAGTCAATGTGTTCCTTGGCAAATGTTAACCCATTCAGGACGTCTTTTTCTTAACAATGGGACTTTGCAAGGAGTTTTGGATGGTAAATCGGCTTCAGTTAATCATCTTTTGTACTCACTGGTAGCTCCAGATGTTCCTTAATCTTTCTGGAGGTGATCACTGGCTGAGCCTTTGCTATTTTGGCTATTCTTCAATCCATTTGAACAGTAGTTCCACGCTTCCTTCCGCGTCTTTCAGGTTTTGGTTTTCACTTTAAGGCATTTGAGATTATTTTAGCTGAGCAGCCGATAATTTGCTGCACTTCTCTGTATGTTTTTTCCCTCTACAATCAACTTTTTAAGCAAAGTACGCTGTTTATCAGAACAATGTCTGGAACAACCCATTTTACCCAGTATTTCAGAAGGAAATGCGCTATGACCAACCTGTGCAACATTTGCCCCCCTCCTACATTAAATAAGGGCCAAAATTGACACCCGTTCTTCTGCAGAATGAGTGACTTCACCAGTTGAACTCCTCACTGCTATTATTTTGAACAAGCCCCTTTCAAGCAATGCTTCGATTACTCAGAATGAGCGGCGTGCATGTCCTAATTGTTGGGTTTGTTTTGTTTTCATTACTGTACTACACTTTCAAGTGAATTGTTTGCCATGTAGAAATATATTTTCTACTAAAAACAGTGATTTATCAGGTTAATGGTGTTAGACTGCTATTTTTTTGAACACCACTGTATATATTTACATTTTACATTTACATTTTGTGCATTTAGCAGACGCTCTTATCCAAAGCGACTTACAGAAGTGCTTCCATAGTAAACATTTCATTTCTCAAGTTTAAGTAAACAACAGTCGAAGAACACAAATCTGCTGAAACCTGTTAGAACCAAAGTGGGGGTTTTTTTGGGGGTTTTTTTGGAAATGGAAAAAAAATTTTTGTAAATAAGTACAAGTCAGCTTAAGTGCTTAGTAAAAAGGTGATGAAGGTTTTTAATCGTTTTTTAAAGACAGCAAGAGACTCAGATGTTCGGACAGACAGAGGAAGTTCATTCCACCACTTGGGTGCTAGAACAGAGAAGAGCCTTGATGCTCGTCTTCCTTTAGTCCTGGATGGAGGCTCAAGTCGAGAAAGACTAGAGGCTCGGAGGTTGCGTGGTACAGAGCGGGGTTTGATTAGACCACGAAGGTAGCTTGGGGCTGGTCCATTTTTGGCTTTGTAGGCGAGCATCAGTGTTTTAAACTGAATGCGTGCAGCTACAGGAAGCCAGTGAAGAGAACGCAGCAGTGGGATGATGTGGCGAAGTGGGGTGATGATGTGGCAGCAGTGGGGTGATGATGTGGCAGCAGTGGGGTGATGATGTGGCAGCAGTGGGGTGATGACGTGGCAGCAGTGGGGTGATGTGGCAGCAGTGGGGTGATGATGTGGCAGCAGTGGGGTGATGATGAGGCAGCAGTGGGGTGATGTGGCAGTGTTTAGGTTGGTTAAAAACCAGATGGGCAGCTGCATTTTGAATGAGCTGCAAGGGTTTAATAGTGGACATGGGAGCTCCTGCCAGGAGGGAGTTGCAGTAGTCCAACCGTGAGATTACAAGTGATTGCACCAGAATCTGAGTAGCTTCCCTGGAGAGAAATGGCCGAATCTTCCTGATGTTGTACAGGAGGAACCGGCACAATCTTGTCATGTTGGCTATATAAGGAGAGAAGGTCAGCTGGTTATCCAGGACAACACCAAGGCTTCTTACCTTATCAGATGGTCTGATCTGGGAGTCATCAAGAGAAATGACTAGGTCCTGGGTTGGAGACTGATCTCCAGGAATGAGCAACATCTCTGTCTTGCTGGGATTAAGTTTTAGATGATGAGCTGACAGCCATTGTGAGATATCTCGCAGACATGCTGAGATGCGAGCTGAGACTTGTGTGTCTGAAGGAGGAAATGACAGAACGAGCTGAGTGTCATCTGCATAGGAGTGGTAGGAGAAGCCATGGGAGGCTATGACCTTACCCAGAGAGCGGGTGTAGATAGAGAAAAGAAGTGGGCCAAGTACAGAGCCCTGAGGAACACTGGTTGAGAGAGTGCATGGGGGAGATATGGATCCCCTCCATGACACTTGGTAGGAGCGCCCTTCGAGGTAGGAGGCCATCCATTGCCATGCTGAACCTGTTACTCCAAGGTTGGAGAGAGTGGACAGGAGAATGCTGTGATTCACTGTGTCGAAGGCTGCAGAGAGGTCAAGAAGAACAAGGACAGATGACAGTTTGGCTGCTTTGGCTGCATGAAGCTTCTCAGTAACAGCTACAAGTGCTGTTTCTGTAGAATGCGCTGCCTTGAAACCAGACTGGTACTGATCGTGGAGATCATTCTGAGTGAGAAAGGCAGATAGTTGGTTATAGACAGCACCTTCAAGAATTTTGGATAGAAAAGAGAGGAGTGAGACAGGTCTGTAGTTGTTAATGTCTGTAGTGTCTAGTGTAGGTTTCTTAAGAAGGGGAATGACCTGAGCCTTCTTAAAAGCAGTAGGGACAACACCTGATGTCAGGGAGTTGTTGATGATGGGTGTGATGAAGGGGATTAGGTCCTGTGAGATGTCTTTGAGGATGGTGGATGGTATAGGGTCGAGTGTGCATGTAGTGGGATTGCTGGATGAGAGGAGCTGTGCAACCTCATCCATGGTGAGTGGGGTGAAGCTGGTGAGTGTGTTGGTGGGTTGAGGGTCAGTTGAAAGTGGGTCAGTCGGAGAGAAGGATTGATTGATTTTGTCAATCTTGTACTGAAAGAATGTTGCAAAGTCAGTAACAGTAAGAGAGGCAGATGGGGGAGGAGGAGGGTTCAGAAGAGAGGAAAAGATAGCATGAAGCTTACGTGGGTCAGCAGCAGATTGTTCAAGCTTGGCTTTGTAAAAAGATGTTTTTGCAGCAGTCACGTCGGATGAGAACCTGGACAGCAGATCGTGGTAGGAGAGGAGATCCGCATCAAGCTTAGATTTCCTCCACTTTCTCTCAGCTGCCCTTAATTCTCTTCTGTTGCTGCACAATGCATTTGAAAGCCAAGGAGCAGGGTGAGAAGGTTTTCCTCGTTTGAGGGTAAGAGGACAGAGCTGATCGAGGGATGTTGAAAGAGAAGAGAGTAGAGTATTAGTTGCAGAGTTGAGTGGAAGGGTAGCAAGCATGTCAGGGTTCAGTAGTGAAGTTAGGATGTTGGAGATCAGCAGGGAGGAAGATAAAGAGTGAAGATTGGGGCGTGTTTTAAGGGTGTAAGTGTGGTTGGAGGTAGAAAGAGTTGGGAGATGTAGAGAGAAGGACACAAAGTGATGGTCAGAGAGGTGAAGTGGGGTGACGGTGAGGTCCAGAGCAGAAGCTGGACGGCTGAAGACCAGGTCCAGAAGATTGCCTTCTTTGTGTGTCGGAGGGCTGTGGTTAAAGAGGAGGTCGAAAGATGAAAGAAGAGGAAGAAGACAGGAGGACTAAAGTGTAGGGAGATTAAAGTCACCAAGATGAGTCAGAGGAGTTCCATCTGAAGGGAAGAAACTCAGAAGAACATCCAGCTCTTCTATGAAGTGTCCCAGTGCGCCAGGTGGTCTGTAGATGACAACGATATGAAGAGTAATTGGAAAAGTAACAGTAATAGCATGAAATTCGAAGGATGAAATGTTAAGGTGAGAAAGATTCACAGTAGTGAAGTGCCATTTCCTGGTCAAGAGCAAACCTGTACCACCACCCCTACCAGATCTTCTCGGTGTATGAGAGAAGGTGTAGGCAGAGGATAAGGCTGCTGGTGTTGCTGAGTTCTCGGTGGTGATCCATGTCTCAGTCAGTGCAAGGAAGTCAAGGCTGTGAGAAAGTGCAAAAGCTGAGATGAAGTCAGCTTTTTGGATGGCTGATTGACAGTTCCAGACCCCACCTATCACCACTGTTTGAGACTGTTGCAACAGTTGGGGGTAGATGAGGTTGCTGGTGTTGCTGTTCCTGTAATGTGACTTCTGATGTCTGCTGGATCTGTGAGATATGAGCACAGGAATGACTGAGTAGCACATGCTGAGAAAAGTTTGGTAAATGAAACAATGTCAGAGACTGATAGTACTTACCCAAAGTTAGTTTAGTTTAGATTAGTAGTAAAAGTTAGATAGATTAAACAGTCCAGACAGACATTAAAACCTAGTGATAGTAAAGACCGGTACGTCTGTAGCGGAGATTTAATTTTATACTAAGCTTAGCCCTGCCCCTCAATTCACACCTAGGCCTCAATAGACACCTGAAACTACTTTAACCAATCAGCAAAACACAGATTAATGCAGCAACAGACTAGCTTAGTTTCTTACAAATAGTTAAATTCTAGCACAGTTAAGCAAGTTAATAGTCAAAGTTACAAAGATAGATTCTAAAACAAGTTACAGCAAAGAGTATACTTCAACCAGAAGCCTACCTTACTCAGGAATACAAATGAACACAATGGAAGTTACAGCACTGATTATATACATTGTGGTGGTGTGTTAGTGTGTGTTGTGCTGGTATGAGTGGATCAGACACAGCAGCGCTGCTGGAGTTTTTAAACACCTCACAGTCACTGCTGGACTGAGAATAGTCCACAAACCAAAAATATCCAGCCAACAGCGCCCCATGGGCAGCGTCCTGTAACCACTGATGAAGGTCTAGAAGATGAGCGACTCAAACAGCAGCAATAGATGAGCGATCGTCTCTGACTTTACATCTACAAGGTGGACCAACTAGGTAGGAGTGTCTAATAGAGTGGACAGTGAGTGGACACGGTGTTTAAAAACTCCAGCAGCGCTGCTGTGTCTGATCCACTCATACCAGCACAACACACACTAACACACCACCACCATGTCAGTGTCACTGCAGTGCTGAGAATCATTCACCACCTAAATAATACCTGCTCTGTGGTGGTCCTGTGGGGGTCCTGACCATTGAAGAACAGCATGAAAGGGGGTAACAAAGCATGTAGAGAAACAGATGGACTACAGTCAGTAATTTGTAGAACTACAAAGTGCTTCTGTATGGTAAGTGGAGCTGATAAAATGGACAGTGAGTGTAGAAACAAGGTGGTGGTTTTAATGTTATGCCTGATCTGTGAATATGTATATGTAAGAGTATATACATACACACACAATGACCTAGTGTTTAAATAAATAATCTAATAAATATTAACACTTTGTGCTTTAGGTAGCTGTTAGCATCACCAGGTTCTGCTGAAGTCTTGGATCTGGAGAGAAAAGGGCTATTCTACACAATCATAACGTTTAATTTTAGTCTTACACTTGTAAACAACCGACTCTCCACTTTCCGCCATCTGTCTTCTTTTTCCTTATACACCTTTGTAGCTACAGTTGAATTATGGGATAGATTATCGGACCTCAGTGTGCTGTGTTTGCGTACTCAAAAATGGCTACCCATGCAGTAGGTCATCCGGGTACATTTCACATACTGTATAATGAATACTAGGTACTCGTACACACTACTCGCTCTCTCATACTGCTTTTGTGTACTGATCAGTATGGAAGTGTGTGATTTCTGGTGCAGTGATTGTGTTTTATAAGGAGGACTGAAACTAATAATGCTGCAGAAAACCTTCCCCAGATTACTGTTCACACAGAAGCCTCAGTAATTATTAGGGTCGAATTTCCCTCGAATCTAGATGTCAGGGAAGTAACCAACACTGAGTGTAATGTGTGCAAACATCAGGACTCGCCAACCGTTCAGCGAATACCTACAGTTCTGTTTCACAATCTAGTCAAAGGCCTTACAGACAACAGTGGCCAACTGCCTATTCATGCACATGCTGTTAGATGAGATGTCTGAATGTCCACATACTTTTGTTTATCTCAGTGTAATTAATTATAATAATAATTAAACTTGTATTTTGTTTTGTTTTGCTCTCAGAAAGGAAGTGCTCCCGTGGTTCCGCCAGACTGGGTCTCTGCAGAGATGCTGTTCTCCATCTGCTTTCTACTGTACAAGTCAGAGATACACACACACACACACACACACACCGAGAGAGAGATTCTCAGCTCTAAACAGCACCAGCATCGTTTGCATTCTTACGTTTGTCGCTTGTTTAGTAACGAAGTGGTTCAAATTTTTTCGGATCTTTTCTGACCTAAAGTGAGACGAGGATTAAAAGACTGAGACTGGAGATGCCTGGTTGTACGGCCAGTAGCTTCTAACAGAAGAGAAGAAAGTAGAAGCGAAGGGAAAGTGAAAATGTGGCGCATGAGATGTAGCATCAACCCCAAACATCTCCCTGATGGAGTTACCTCCTCTGTCAGCTCCATGAAGAAGGGAACAGGCGGCGCAGTAAAGGGCAAGAGAAGGGTTTTCTTCTCTCTACGCTGCCGCATGGGGATCATTAAAGGAAGAGTGAAAGGTAACGGTGAGAGTATGTGAAGTGTGATGAAGGGTGAGACTTGTGAGATCTAGTCATTTATTCAAACATGCAGCACAGCTCACAGTCAGTGACCGGAGGAGACTGGGCTCAAACCCTGGTCTTTAGTGCTCATGTTGCTGCACCACTATGCCACCCAGGCTATCCAGGATGTGTGTGTGTGTGTGTCAGTGTGTGTGTGTGTGTGTGTGTACATATACTGTACTTGTGTTCTGCAATGCTGTCACCAGACCACATGTGTGGAAATCAAATGATTTATTTATAATTCTGTCACCGTTTCATCCTGATCAACATCGTCATAAATTCCCGAGAGGAAAAACCTCATCACAACATTCAGATCTTTCTACATTTATATACAGCAAGAACAACAACTGGAGTCTATAACCGAGCCCAGATCCTCAGTCTGTGGAACTGTGCAATACATACACTATTAGCTCCCTATCACACAGCCTGGGTTCAAATCTCAGCAGTGTTATTGACCGGCTGGGCGTCTACACAGACGTGATTTGTTATGCTTGGTGGATTGGGGCATGGAGTAAAGCCCCAATCCCACAGGCATAAGTAATACATTGGGGCCCAGGATGATTGGGTGTCTACACAGATTTGATTGGCTATGTCTGAGATGTGGGGGGTATGGAAGCCCTAAAAAAAATGTAGTCAGCCAGACATTACATGACGATAACATCTTTAGCTTTAACACTATAGGGTTACACTATACGACCAAAACTACAGTTTCAATCTGAGATTAATAACTCTAAACTCCTCTGCAGAGATTTTGCTTTAAATGCCATCTTCATCAGTGCTGCAAATAAAGAAATACAATGAATGATGTGTTCTAGAGTAGCAGGAGATTTCGTTAATGCTGCTGTGCCACAATTATTCACCTCCTACAGAATAATCCTGATCCTACACCTGCCAATCTGTAGGACCTCAAGTTGAGTTCCAACATGATTAAACCATCGGGACTCAATAATTAGCCTTCATCTGCTTATATAAACACCACATTATATAAACACCACCCAGAAATTCAAGGTGTGTGGCAACACTGCTGTGGCAACAATGGACTAAAAGGGCACAAAATCCAACAGACTTGCTTTAAAATCTTGGAGAAAGCCCTTCCAGAAGAGTGGAAGCTGTTGCTGTTACAGCTGCAAAAGAGGGACCAACTGCATACTAATGAATGTGGATTTAGTACAGGCTGTCATAAAAGCTCCAGTAGGTGTCCAAATACTATAGTGTATATAAATGTAGTGTATATAGATCTAATATATATAAATACAGAACCAGTTGTGCAGGGGTCTATGAAAAATAATGGGACTTTCATTAGTTGTTAGCTACTGTATGTTAGCCGGTAGGACCAGTTGGCACATGTTGGAGGCCAAAGCTCACACCATTTGGAGGAAGTGGAGAAGGAAGTGGATACGCCAGGTTTGGGTCTTGCTCTGATAAATGGACGTTAGTGAGCTGATTATTTTGTCTCTGCTGTTCATGTGGGTGGAAGGATGACCAGGACAGCGTACAGTGGTGTTCAAAAAAATAGCAGTCCAACACCATTAACTTGATAAATTAAAGTTTTTAGTAGAAATGCTATTTCTACATAGCAAAAAATTTACTTGAAAGTGTAGTAGAGTATTGAAAACAAAACAAACCCAACAATTAGGACGTGCATGTCGCTCATTCTGAGTAATGGAAGCATTGATTAAAAAGGGCTTGTTCAAAATAATAGCAGTGAGGAGTTCAATTGGTGAAGTCATTCATTCTGCAGAAGAATGGGTGTTAATTTTGGCCCTTATTTAAGGTAGGAGGGGGGCAAATGTTGCACAGGTTGGTCATAGCGCATTTCCTTCTGAAATACTGGGTAAAATGGGTTGTTCCAGACATTGTTCTGATAAACAGCGTACTTTGATTAAAAAGTTGATTTTAGAGGGAAAAACATACAGAGAAGTGCAGCAAATGATAGGCTGCTCAGCTAAAATAATCTCAAATGCCTTAAAGTGAAAACCAAATCCTGAAAGATGCAGAAGGAAGCGTTGAACTACTGTTTGAATGGATCAAAGAATAGCCAGAATGGCAAAGGTTCAGCCAGTGATCACATCCAGAAAGATCAAGGAACATCTGAAGTTACCAGTGAGTACAGAAGATGATTAAGTGAAGCCAATTTACCAGCAAGAACTCCTTGCAAAGTCCCGTTGTTAAGAAAATGACGTGTCCTGAATGGGTTCAAATTTCCCAAAGAACACACTGACTGGTCCAAAGAGAAATGGCTCAACATTTTGTGGACTGGTGAAAGCAAAATTGTTCTTTTTGGGTCAAGTGGCCATAGACAGTATGTCAGAGGACCCTCGAGCACTGAATTCGAGCCAAAGTTCACTGTGAAGACAGTAAAGCATGGTGGTACAGAATGATGATATGGGATGTTTTTCATACCATGGTGTTACGCCTATTTATCACATACGAGGGATCATGGATCAGTTTAAATATATCAGAATACTTGAGGAGATCATGTTGCCCTATGTCGAAGAAGAAATGCCCTTAAAATGGGTGTTTTAACATGACAATGACCCAAAACATCTTGGTTACAGACAAACAAGATTGAGGTAATAGAGTGGCCAGCTCAATCCCCTGACTTCAATCCCAGAGAGAACTTGTGTTCTGATATCTGAAACGCGTTTTTTTGAGGCAAAACCCAAAATTGCAGAAGAACTGTGGAATGTCGTCTAATCATCCTGGACTGGAATACCTGTTCAGAGGAGCCAGAAGTTGGTCGACTCCATGCAACACAGATCTCGGAAACAATTGTTATGCCACTAAATATTAGTTCAGTAATTTAAAGTAAAGTGAAACCTCAAACATTTTCAGTTTATGGATACATTTTTTGAGTTTTTAAAGAAAAATGCTGCACTGCTATTTTTTTGAACAGCCTAATATTCATTTTTCTTAACTTTCTGTAAAGGATTAACACAAACTGGCTAAATGTTGTTAATGTTTTTATTTAGAATTGAAAGTGTAGTATTTTCAGTGCATTTGCATTTATGGAAATAAAAGTTATTATAATGATTTTGTGCTTTATTCACTTTTTTAAAATCACTGCTATTTTTTTTAACACTACTGTACATGTACTAAAGCTGAGCACGTGTGTTAAGGGTTTATAAGGGGAACGGGTGGGTGTGGGGGACTGGGGGTGTCTGGTATGTGCCAGTGACAAATGGACAAATGGAGCGACAGGTGTAAGGACTGGTGAGGCGACCCGTCATTATACTCACACCACTGGGGTGCTGGCAGTTGCTCTCACTGGGTGCATGATGTATTTATACAGTGAAACACGAGAGACGTCAGAGACAGACAGTCCTCGAGCTCAGGACTAAACTCAGGACTAAACCCACCGGCCCTAAATCTGATTTCATTTAGTCTGATCCTCTGGTCTCTGATCTGTATGATACTGGAATTAAATTCAATACCATCACAGACACTGAAAATGTCCATGTACTGATCATGTCATGAGTTTACGTCCACTGGAACGGAAATGTGTTCAGATTTAATCCAGTACCACTGAAAACCATTAAACCAAGAATTAGAACCTGCTGGAACCCATCCTGCATTCCAGTGGTGTCGGTTTTATGGTGGAAAACGAGTTTCTCACCAGGAGGCACCACATGAACCCTGAACATGAACCCTGAAGCTGCAGTTGGACACTGTGGAATTATTCATGTATATTATTTAAATGACAGAACAGTTTATTAATGTTTACTTTTGTATATATTGAATAATAATGTACAATTTGTATGTTAATTCTGACATTTTTAAACATGTAAAATCAATTTTACATTTTACATATTTTACTACGTGTTAAAAAATACTCATAGTAAAGCTAAAATATAAAAGCTAAAAGCTAATGTTTTGCTAACAGAATAGTAGTTATTTGGTAGCTAAACAATGATGCTAAGCCGCAGCTAACAGTTAAATCTGGGGAACATGATGAATTAAAGTGCATGTAAAATGTAAAAACGTGACCATGTCAGGGAAAGAGTTTTACAGCCTCACATCTCCTCAGATTTACAGGCTTCCATGCAAGAACGAAGCTGCTGATTAAATTTGCTGCTAATCACATGGATAAAAAGAAAGCAGGAGTGATCCAGTCTCCAAACAAATGGAGGTGTAAAGTTGCTTGGCTGAACAGTGTTCCAGCAGCTTTAATTTCATGGTAGACCATTTCTGATGGTCCTTAGCATACATCTGACTGTTTGGACCATTTTCTGCTCAGTGTAAGGGGACAGTTTGGGCTGCATCACATAGAGAAGCAGTGGCCTAGAAGTGATGGGGGCCAATAACACCCGTAAAAAAGTGTTTTCATTGTTAATGTAGCGTCTCTAATTATTTATTCTTTCTGTGCAGCCTGGTAATAAATAACCCACGGGCCGGTACCGGTCCACAGCTTCGTGGACCACTGTCTTAGAGGAAACAAATGCCAGCCTCACCCTCCCACATTGGTGTTTGTTGTGTTTATGGGGAGTTCAGGAGGAAGTGTGTGGGCACAACTGTCATCCAAACTTTTTTTATTACAGTTTAGAAAGAACAGAAAATAGTAAACAGTAGAAACTGTATGTATGCTTGAGCTCAAGTGACAAAAGAAAACGACTTTCCAAAAGTTCAAAATATCTCCTGAAATTCTAATCAGAAAGAAAAGGAAAGAGAAAATCATTAACAAAGAGGAGAAGAGAGTACAGGCTTCAGAAAAGAAATTTTATTCATTTTAGTGTTTATTGTGCTACTATGAAATGTTCTTGCCTGGGATAGATAGATATTATCTATAATATTATTAATAATATATTTATTTATTTATTTATTAGGATTATAATGTGATGATTTACACTTTGGTTCCATTCATGACAGGACGGGTCGTTACTGCTTACACAAGATTCATCAGTTCAGGTTTAATATCAAACACAGTCATGAACTATTTAGTGTCTCCAGGTCAAGTCTAGTCAAGTTAAGTTAAATTTATTTATATAGCGCTTTTTACAATGGACATTGTCTCAAAGCAACTTTACGGAATCCAGGACCAACATACCAAAAACCCCTATTAAGCAAGCAAAGGGTGACAGTGGCAGAAACAAAAACCCTTTAAATTGCAGGAAGAAACCCTGAGAGGAACCAGACTCAGCAGGGAAACTTTAAATAAATAGAATTTACACAAATCATACAAACACAGAATTACATTCAACTGAAAGTTATAACTAGCATTGTTCATTGTTCAGTCCAGTCTGTGATAAAGTCTGTTGTAAGTTCTGGAAATTTTTTGTGCCAGGTGTCTGTCACATCTAGTAGGAGCAGCAATGTTGGCACTGCAGTCTCTGCAGTTCACCTCACTTACACGTCTTTGTACTGTGGGAGGAAACCGGAGCTCCAGGAGGAAACCCACGCAGACACGGGGAGAACATGCAAACTCCACACAGAAAGGACCCACCTGGGGATCGAACCCAAAGCCTTTCTTGCTGTGAGGCGACAGTGCTACCCAGCCGTGCCGCCCCTATTAATAATATAATGATTAAATAGCAACTCTAGTAAAAATACCATTGTAAAGAAAATGTCTGGAATATAAAATTACAAATGAAGATTAACAGAAGATGTAGGATTAGTACACTGGTGGTTCTTTGGCCATTTATAGCCGTCATGACACCTCAGATTTTGGTCTAGTTTTAGACAGATTGTAGATTTGAGACGGACTCCGGGCTGGGTGTTTTTATTGGACCTGGCAACCCCGGTCTCACCGCAGCACTGCTATTTACCCTCGTGTGTGAGTGACGTCACAGTTTGTTCCTCTCACTCACTCAGATCAGCAGTATGGAGGAGCTGCACCATGTTCAGGACTGAGAGGCCGTCATGATTTCAGCATGTGGATACTGGGAGTAATGCTCAGCACAGACTGGATCCCGCAGTGTGGCTGACACTAGATGTTGGGTATAGTGGTATGGATTTGTATTTAGTAAGACTCTGGACACTGGAACTTTAATAATGCATTATTTCTGGTCAGAAAATATTTGGACACCAGATTTTGATTGTTGGAAAATATTAGTTCGGAGTGAGTGAGCAGCCAAAATGTTTCAGGACATTAAAGTTTGGATGTAAGTTTAAATACTGGAACATGGACAGTCCGTTTCAGTTTGGACACTAGTGTTAATATTAGAATATGAGGAGTGAATTATATAGTCAGACTAAATACTGAACATTTCCCTGGATACAAGAGTTTGATTAATGTTTGTATATTAAAGTATTAATAGTTTTTTTGGGGGACGTGTGTATATCAGAGTTTAGGTACCAGGACCTTGTGAATCGTATTTAATCAGTAATTTGGAGTCTAATATATTGTTAAAGACTAAAGTTTAATACTGGAATATAAACAGTGAGTTCTCTTCCAGATAAATGAGTCTGTATGGTTAAATGTTATATGTTCTATAGCCAGTAATCTTTGGACAGTGGTAATTCAGTGTTGGAAGGTGGATAGCCAGTATATTGCTGTCAGTATATAATTGGACACAGTCTGTAGATTGTGGGACCCAGCTGATGATAACAGATAGAAGCATCAACATCAGATCATTTAAAATGAATATCATGTGCAGAGAAGAATGGCATCATGGATCATTTTGAGTCTCTGACTGGAGACACATAAGCCACCAGGTCTGTAGCTTTAAACAGCTTGTTTGGTCTTGAACAGGAAATGAGACCTGAAGACTTTTGGCTTGAAAAGTTCTGAGCAGTTTGTTGGAAACACCTCGACCATGATGAAGTGTTGAACTGTGTGTGGCATGAACACGTAACATTTCAGCCATGCTGTGTGGTTTCTGGAAAGAAGGTCACAATGGTGAGTTCATCCATCCATTCATCCATACATCCATCCACTCATACATCCATCCATTCATCCATCCATCCACTCATTCATCCACCCATTCATTCATCCATCCATACATCCATCCACCCATTCATTCATCCATCCATCCATCCATCCACTCATTCATCCACCCATTCATTCATCCATCCATACATCCATCCACTCATCCATCCATCCATTCATCCATACATCCATCCACTCATACATCCACCCATCCATCCATCCACCCATCCATTCATCCACTCATCCTTCCACCCATTCATCCATCCATACATCCATCCATTCATCCTTCCACCCATTCATTCATCCATCCATACATCCATCCACTCATCCATCCATCCATCCATTCATCCACTCATCCATCCATCCATTCATCCACTCATCCTTCCACCCATTCATTCATCCACTCATCCTTCCACCCATTCATTCATCCATCCATACATCCATCCACTCATCCATCCATCCATACATCCATCCACCCATCCATCCATACACTCATCCATCCACCCATCCATTCATCCACTCATCCTTCCACCCATTCATCCATCCATTCATCCACTCATCCTTCCACCCATTCATTCATCCATCCATACATCCATCCACTCATCCATCCATCCATCCATCCATCCATCCATTCATCCATTCATCCACTCATCCATCCATCCATCCATCCATCCACTCATCCTTCCACCCATTCATTCATCCATCCATACATCCATCCACTCATCCATCCATCCATTCATCCACTCATCCATCCATTCATCCACTCATCCATCCATTCATCCACTCATCCATCCACCCATTCATCCATCCATCCACCCATACATCCATCCATCCATTCATCCACTCATCCATCCATTCATCCACTCATCCATCCATCCATCCATTCATCCACTCATCCATCCATTCATCCACTCATCCATCCATCCATCCATTCATCCACTCATCCATCCACCCATTCATCCATCCATCCATCCACTCATCCATACATCCATCCATCCATTCATCCATCCACCCATTCATTCATCCATTGATCCATCCACTCATCCATCCACCCATACATCCATACATCCATCCACTCATCCATCCACTCATCCATCCACCCATCCATCCATCCATCCACTCATCCATACATCCATCCACCCATCCATCCATCCACTCATCCATCCACCCATCCATCCAATCATCCATCCACTCATCCATCCACCCATACATCCATCCATACATCCATCCACCCATCCATCCATCCACTCATCCATCCATCCATCCATCCACTCATCCATCCACCCATCCATCCATCCACTCATCCATCCACCCATCCATCCATCCATTCATCCACTCATCCATCCACCCATCCATCCATCCACTCATCCATCCACCCATCCACCCATCCATCCATCCATCCATCCACTCATCCATCCACCCATCCATCCATCCATCCATCCACTCATCCACCCATCCATCCATCCATCCATCCATCCACCCATCCACCCATCCACCCATACATCCATCCACTCATCCATCCACCCATACATCCATCCATCCATCCATCCACTCATCCATCCACCCATACATCCATCCATCCATTCATCCATCCACCCACCCATTCATCCATCCACCCATTCATTCATCCATCCACCCATTCATTCATCCATCCATCCATCCACTCATCCATCCACCCATACATCCATCCACCCATCCACTCATCCATCCATCAACTCATCCATACATCCATACATCCATCCACTCATACAACTGTGTGAACTGTGTGTGGCATGAACACGTAACATTTCAGCCATGCTGTGTGGTTTCTGGAAAGAAGGTCACAATGGTGAGTTCATCCATCCATTCATCCATACATCCATCCACTCATACATCCATACATTCATCCATCCATCCACTCATTCATCCACCCATTCATTCATCCATCCATACATCCATCCACTCATCCATCCATCCATTCATCCACTCATCCATCCATTCATCCACTCATCCATCCATTCATCCATCCATACATCCATCCACTCATCCATCCATCCATCCACCCATACATCCATCCATCCATTCATCCACTCATCCATCCATTCATCCACTCATCCATCCATACATCCAATGGATGGATGGATGTATGGATTCATCCATCCATACATCCATCCACTCATCCATCCATCCATCCATTCATCCACTCATCCATCCATCCATTCATCCACTCATCCTTCCACCCATTCATTCATCCACTCATCCTTCCACCCATTCATTCATCCATCCATACATCCATCCACTCATCCATCCATCCATTCATCCATACATCCATCCACCCATCCATCCATACACTCATCCATCCACCCATCCATTCATCCACTCATCCTTCCACCCATTCATCCATCCATTCATCCACTCATCCTTCCACCCATTCATTCATCCATCCATACATCCATCCACTCATCCATCCATCCATCCATCCATCCATTCATCCATCCACTCATCCATCCACCCATCCATCCATCCACTCATCCATCCACCCATCCATCCATCCATTCATCCACTCATCCATCCACCCATCCATCCATCCACTCATCCATCCACCCATCCACCCATCCATCCATCCATCCATCCACTCATCCATCCACCCATCCATCCATCCATCCATCCACTCATCCACCCATCCATCCATCCATTCATCCATCCACCCATTCATTCATCCATTGATCCATCCATCCACCCATACATCCATACATCCATCCACTCATCCATCCACCCATCCATCCATCCATCCATCCACTCATCCATACATCCATCCATCCATCCACTCATCCATCCACCAATCCATCCAATCATCCATCCACCCATACATCCATCCATACATCCATCCATCCACTCATCCATCCATCCATCCATCCATCCACTCATCCATCCACTCATCCATCCATCCATCCACTCATCCATCCACCCATCCATCCATCCATTCATCCACTCATCCATCCACCCATCCATCCATCCACTCATCCATCCACCCATCCACCCATCCATCCACTCATCCATCCACCCATCCATCCATCCATCCATCCATCCACTCATCCATCCACCCATCCATCCATCCATCCACTCATCCATCCACCCATCCACCCATACATCCATCCACTCATCCATCCACCCATCCATCCATCCATCCATCCATCCACTCATCCATCCACCCATACATCCATCCATCCATTCATCCATCCACCCACCCATTCATCCATCCACCCATTCATTCATCCATCCACCCATTCATTCATCCATCCATCCATCCACTCATCCATCCACCCATACATCCATCCACCCATCCACTCATCCATCCATCAACTCATCCATACATCCATACATCCATCCACCCATCCATCCACCCATCCATCCACTCATCCATCCATCCATCCATCCACTCATCCACTCATCCATCCACTCATCCATCCACTAATACATCCATCCATCCACCCATACATCCATACATCCATCCATCCACTCATCCATCCACTCATCCATCCACCCATACATACATCCATCCACCCATACATCCATCCACTCATCCATCCATCCATCCATTCATCCATCCACTCATCCATCCACCCATCCATCCATCCACCCACCCATACATCCATCCATCCACCCACCCATACATCCATCCATCCACTCATCCATCCATCCACTCATCCATCCATCCACCCACTCATCCATCCATCCATCCACTCATCCATCCACCCATACATCCACCCATCCATCCATCCACCCATCCATCAACTCATCCATCCACCCATACATCCACCCATCCATCCACCCATCCATCCATTCATCCATCCATTCATCCATCCACCCATACATCCACCCATCCATCCATCCATCCACTCATCCATCCACCCACCCATCCACCCATCCATCCACCCACCCATCCATCCACCCATCCACTCATCCATCCACCCACCCATCCACTCATCCATCCACCCATCCATCCACCCATCCATCCACCCATCCATCCACCCATCCATCCACCCACCCACCCACCCACCCATCCACCCATCCACCCACCCACCCATCCACCCATCCATCCACCCATCCATCCACCCATCCATCCACCCATCCACCCATCCATCCACCCATCCATCCATCCATCCACTCATCCACCCATCCACTCATCCATCCACCCATCCATCCATCCATCCACTCATCCATCCAACCATTCATCCTGAAGTCAAAAGTTTGCATACGCTCAGTAAGATGCACAAATATCATGTTTTGTACGTTTATTAATTTCTGTAACTGTGTGATTGGAGTAAATAATTTGATTAGATTTGAGTTTATGTCGATTGTGGATTTTCTTTAAATGGGAGTCTCAAAAAATGCTGTGTCAAAACTATACAGACAGCACAACTAAAATTAGACTTTAAGATCCCTTTCACCTCTCAGCCGCTTTACATTTTAGTCAAAAGCAAGTTCTGGCACAGATCTAACCAACTGTTTTGGTTTTTAGCCATAGACTCGACCATTTAGTAAAAATACAACAAATTGCTTAGAACTTAATTGGTTAGAGACGCCATTCTGAAAGCTTGATTTTAGCCTTTCCAAATTGTGTTTAATTGCGTGTTCCTGTTTATTGTGCTGCTGTAACACCAAATTAAATGTAAGATTTAACCTCCTGGCTGATGATTTTGGGTTGTGCTAAATATTGTACAGATAAAGTGTATTTTTATAATTCTGTTCTCTTTATTCAAAGGCTGCAAATCAGTAGGTGCAGTGTGAACAGGTTTAGATATTTCTTCCTTTTAAAGATACTTGATTCATCTGAGTGAAAATCTTATCCTGATCTTAGTGTGATAGTTTGGCATTGGTGCCTTATGCTGCCATCAGATGCCTCATTCTGCACCTGCTAATAAAGCATGGATTTGTAGAAAGAGTGCGTGTGCCTGAGCGCCCTGCCTGCAGTCCAGATTCTCCTCCTAATGAAATTTTAGAGTGGATAATAAATAGAAAAATCAGAGATTGGTGATTTTGGACTGTTGGTGATTATCAAGCAATAACGGAGAAAAATTCCTCAGTCCTTAGTTCCACACACATTAAAAAGTAGAAATGAATGATGGGAGGGAACACAGGAGGGAACACACCCCCGTCCTGACTTTTTTGGAGCCTGTTACAGCATCAAATTCTAGACTTGCTTATATTTACAAAATCACTAATTTTATTGCACTTTAAGTGTCTCAGTTTTTACAGAAACAGGGTTTGTTGCATTTTATTAAAACTATTTGTTATTTAAAAAGACAAAAACTGCCAAGTGTCAGGTAAAAGAGTAAAACAAAATGTTAAAAAGTTTATTTATTCTGCAAAAATTAGGACAGTAAAAAATCAAAGTCTGTTATTAAAATGAAAATAAATCTGAGCAGGTGAACGTTGCTTGTGCAGCTCTTGTCTTGTAGTGATACTTGTGTAAATTCAGCCCCTTATTTACTAAACCTAATTTTTCTGGCTATAACGTTTATTTACTAAATATTAAGATATATTTTATGTACTAGCTTTATAGAATGATTAGCTGTGTTTATGTGAGTGAGCTATATGATTGATTATTTATTACATTAAACAGTCGGAGTTGAGTTTTGCTCGTTCTGACGTTAGATGTGTGGAAGCTTCGTTCAGTGATCAGATTTGGGATGAGCGGGACGATAAACCAGGTCTCGTTTGGTATATAAATAAAATAGGACTGAAAATAGACCCGCCGGTTTTGTTGGAACATCAAGCATTTAACCTACAAACCCCATTCCAGAAGAGTTGGGACATTCAGGAAAACAGTAAAAAGAAGAATCAGTGATGTTTTAATTCTCTTTAATCTTTATTTAGTGGGTTGGGCCCTTGAGCAAAGGCCCTTAACCCTCCTGACTCCAGGGGTGCTGTACAGTGGCTGACCCTGCACCCTGCAGTAAATGAATGTCCCTGTACTGTAGACGTGTGTCTGTGTTTATATGATATAATAAAGCTGTTTCTTTTCTCTCGGTGTGTTCGTACAGATGACGGTTGTTATTCGAAGGGGAATAAAGTGAGCGCAGCGAATACCAACAGTGCAGCGGCCAAGAGACACAGTGTCTCAGGTACAATAAACCAGTACACATGCTGGCAGGCTGATACTGATTCTGAACTTACTTCTGACTCACTGTGGGTTAAGACACAGCGTGTGTGGGTGTGTGTGTGTGTGTGTGTGTGTGTGTGTGTGTGTAGACGAGTTTCGAGGACTCACCACAGTGGATCTGATAAAGAGAGAGGGTTCAAGTCTTGGTCTCACCATCTCCGGAGGTTCTGATAAAGACAGTAAACCCCGGGTGTCGAACCTGAGACCGGGAGGACTGGCGGCCAGGTGAGACACTGAGGGTTCACACAAACACATAACGTCATCACGTAACGTCATCACGTTAAAAGTAAACACACAGACTTTTGTCTTAATACTTAAAACTATGAACAACAAAGTCTGTAATTAAGTATAAAGGAAATAAAAGTCACATCATAATAACATTTAAATTTGTGACATTTACACAGAATTTTACAAATGTAGATTCCTGTACTGATGTAAAAGTGTTACAGCTGATCTGATCAGAAATGATGTTACACACGTTTGTGAATGAAAAATGTTTAATGTGTGTGTGAGTGGACAGCTGTAGCCTAGTGGTTAAGGTAACTGGACTAGTAAGCAGAAGGTTGCTGGTTCAAACCCTACCACTGCCAGGTTGCCACTGTTGGGCCCTTGAGCAAGGCCCTTACCCTCAATTGCTTAGACTGTATACTGTATCTGTAATGTACGTAAGTCACTTTGGATAAAAGCGTCTGATAAATACTGAAAATGAAATTGAATGAGTATGTGTTGAGTTACAGCCATTAGCAGGTGTGTGTGTGTGTACAGTTACAGGCATTAGCAGGTGTGTGTGTGTGTGTGTGTGTGTGTGTGTGTGTGAGAGTGTGTGTGTGTGTGTGTGTGTGTGTGTCATGATTACAATGAAACTTAATTCACCACAAACTGAGATTTAACACCGAGTCACTTTATAAATAACAACATGTGAGAGAAGATTGTGTGATCATGAGAACATGAGTGTAAAAGTGGATCTGTGGGTCTGTAGTATATGCAGGACGTGAGAGTGTGTGTGTGTCTGAGTGTGTGTGTGTGTGTGTGTGTGTGTGTGTAGCATTCACATGTTACACCAGCAGACAGAAATCTCAGCTTACGTTAGCATCAGTGTGAGATCATCATGTGTCGACTCGGGCTACACACACACACACACACACACACACACACACACACTCTCTCACATAAATATACACACACACACACACTCTTACACACCTATTTTTAGTAACACTACACTGTGTTCCAAATTATTATGCAAATAATATTTTCTCAGATTTTCCAAAATTACCTATATGAATTGCAGTCATTGTAATTTTCCAGTCATCAACTATTAGAGTACAATTGAAAGGTTTTTGAACAAACTGCCAATGATAACAGTATATTTAAAAAAAAATAAAACACTCAAAATGCACTCAAAATGCATGTTCCAAATTATTATGCACAGCAGAGTTTTCAACCTTTTCATTTTTATAAAGAACAAAAAAATGGTCATTTGTGAAATTATAAGCATTAGCAGGTTATTACAAACTGAAATCAAACAGTTTTCAAGTCAAAACTTTATTCTAGGTGATGTTACATTTGCACATAGGACCCCTTGTTCGAAAGGAGCTTCTGAACTCTCTCGTCCATTGAATTTGTCAGGTTTTGGATGGTATCTGCTTCAATTGTTTTGCATGAGGACAGAATACCCTCCCAGAGCTGTTGCTTAGATGTGAACTGCCTCCCGCCATCATAGACACTCCTTTTGATGATGCTCCAGAGGTTCTCAATGGGGTTGAGGTCAGGGGAGCATGGGGGCCACACCATAAGTTTGTCCCCTTTTATGCCCATAGCAGCCAGAGATGCAGATGTGTTCTTTGCAGCATGAGACGGTGCATTATCATGCATGAAAATGATCTTGCTGCGGAATGCACGGTTCTTCTTCTTGAACCATGGAAGGAAGTGCTGTTTGAGAAACTCCACATACATTATGGAGGTCATCTTTACCCCTTCAGGGATCCTAAAGGGGCCGACAATCTCTCTCCCCATGATTCCAGCCCAAAACATTACTCCACCTCCTCCTTGTTGGCGCCGTAGCCTTGTTTGCATGGGGTGTCCATCAACCAGCCATCCTCCACTCCATCCATCTGGACCATCGAGCGTTGCACGGCACTCATCGGTGAACAAAACAGTTTTGAAGTCAGTCTTCGTGTATTGTTTGGCCCACTGGAGCCGTTTCTGCTTGTGTGCAGTGGATAGAGGAGGTCGACAGGATGGCTTACGCACAGCTGCAAACCTCTGAAGGACCCTGCATCTTGTTGTTCGGGGGACGTTGGAGGCACCAGCAGTTTCAAAAACTTGTCTGCTGCTATGACAAGGCATTTTTGCAGCTGCTCTTTTAATCTGACGTAATTGCCTGTTGGAAAGAGTCCTCAATTTTCCCTTATCAGCACGCACACGTGTGTGCTCTGAATCAGCTACATACTTCTTGATTGTGCGATGATCACGATGAAGTGTCTTGGCAATGTTAATTGTAGTCATGCCTTGACCTAAACACTCCACAATTTGTTGCTTCTCAGCAGCCGACACATCCTTTTTCTTTCCCATTTTGGCTGAAAATGTAGGCTGCTTAATAATGTGGGACAGTCTTCTTAAGTAGTCTTGCCTTTAATTGGACACACCTGCCAAACTAATTAGCACAGGTGTCTGCGATTGCTTTCAGTGATATAAAGAGCCCTGACACACATCACCATCAATGAGTTTAACTGACAAACAAAAAAATTCTTACCTTATCACTCCTAAACACTTTTTGCATAATAATTTGGAACACAGTGTAGTTGTCCTGACTGCACGTCTTTGTGCTGTGGGAGGAAACCGGAGCACCCAGAGGAAACCCACACAGACATGGGGAGAACATACAAAACTCACCGTGTTGGTGTGTGTGTTGTTTTAGGAGTGACCAGCTGAACGTGGGTGATTATATAAAGTCGGTGAACGGCATTAACCTCTCCAAACTGCGGCACGATGAAATCATCAGCATGCTGAAGAACGTGGGCGAGCGGGTGGTGCTGGAGGTGGAGTACGAGCTGCCTCCTGTCGGTACGTGACTACAAACTCCAGGGGGTGGCAGGCTGGCACAGTGGGCATCGTGGGTAACACACAAATGACCCTCATTGAACCAGCTCTGCTACCGAGGGTCTCTGTGCAGCGCCATCGATCAGCCAGCGGAGGGCGTCAGTGCTGCAGTTATGAGGAATCTCCTCTGTCGGACTAATCCCCTCCTCATAACTGCTGCAGTTACGCCCTCCGCTGGCTGATCGATGGCACTGCACAGAGACGAGGGATCACGCCCTTTATGTGCGCAGTACAGATCTCCATATTAACCATATCGCCCGGTGCAGGTGAAAAGAAGTGGTTGAAGTGGTTAAAATGCTTATTAGCTGCTTCTCTCCTCTCTCTGTTTCAGCCTCCAGCGCGGTGAGCAGCGTGATCTCCAAAACCATCGAGGTGCGTCTGGAGAAAGAGGGAAACAGTTTCGGCTTCGTGCTCCGAGGTACAGCGGCCCTGACGCGTCTCTGCTTTTATTTAAGGATATTGTGTGTGAGTGCCAAACTCCACACAGAAAGAACCTGGGCTGCTCAAGCTGGGAATCGAAAAATTTAAAGAAAATATTGTAAAATATACCCTACTGTACAATTTGGGAAATACGAAATTAAAACAAGAGAGATAAGCAATTAAAACATGAAAACTAAAAGAAAATATAGTAAAATATACACTACAATTTAGAATGTACACTACTCTATAAAAAGAATTATTAAGAGCATGAAAAACTAAAAGAAATATGGTAAAATGAGGGTAATAGCAAAAATTTCGAGCTCAATCATAGGCACAAGAAAAAAGAAAAGTTTTTAACCTGGATTTAAAGATTTCTACATTTGCAGAACATCTAATATCTCCTGCAGTCTGTTCCAGTTATATGCAGCCCAACAGCTAAATGCTGCTTCACCATGTTTAGTTTGGACTCTGAGCTCAACTAGCTGACCTGAGTCCATGGATCTAAGAGATCTACTGGGTTTATATTCTCTATACATTTCTGAGATGTATTCTGGGCCGAACCCATTCAGTGATTTGTAGACCAGTAGCAGCACTTTAAATTCTATTCTGTAACTGACCGGAAGCCAGTGTAGAGATTTTAGAACTGGAGTGATGTGCTCAGTTCTCTTCGTCTTAGTTAAAACTCTAGCAACAGCGTTCTGAATGAGCTGTAACTGTTTAATGGTCTTTTTGGGAAGTCCAGTTAAGAGACCATTACAATAGTCCACCCTACTGGAGATAAAAGCATGGATCAGCTTCTCTAGATCTTGTTGGCACACTAGACCCTTGATTTTGGCTATATTTCTAAGATGGTAGAAGGCTGTTTTGGTGATGGTTTTAATATGGCTGGTGAATGTAAGATCTGAGTCTATTAGAACGCCAAGATTTCGGACTTGGTCTTTGGTTTTTAGAGCCCGGGAACTGAGGTGTTCACTGACACTGGTCCTCTTCTCTTTGCTGCCAAACACGACAATCTCTGTTTTGTCCTTATTTAACTGTAAAAAATTCTGGCTCATCCAGTTATTGATGTCCTCCAGACACTGACACAGTGAATCTATTGGGCTGTAATCATCTGGTGAGAGAGCCAGATATATCTGTGTGTCATCTGCATAACTATGGTAATCAATGTTGTTAGCCTGTAGCATTTGGCCTAATGGCAGCATATAAAGATTGAACAGAAGAGGTCCGAGAACTGATCCCTGTGGGATTCCACATGTCATAGCCATCCTGTCAGATTCACAGCTGCCAATAGTGACGAAGTAACTCCGGTCTTCTAAATAAGACCTGAACAAATTAAGGACTGTTCCGGAAAGTCCAACCCAGTTTTCCAACCTGTCCAGCAGTATTCTATGATCTACAGTGTCAAAGGCAGCACTAAGATCCAATAAAACCAGAACTGATATTTTACCCGAGTCAGTATTCAGCCGTAGATCATTTAACACTTTTATGAGAGCCGTTTCAGTGCTGTGGTGAGCTCGAAAGCCTGACTGAAATTTGTCAAAATAACCACTGGAATTCAAAAAACTTGACTGTAAACAACTTTCTCAATGATCTTAGCTATGAAAGGAAGATTTGAGATCGGCCTGTAGTTGTTTAACACAGACGCATCCAGAGTTCTCTTTTTTAGGAGTGGCTTAATGGCAGCTGTTTTCAGTGACTTTGGGAAAATGCCTGATGCTAGTGAGCCATTAACTATTTGTTGCAAATCAGTTTTTACAGAGTTAAAAATAGTTTTAAAAAATTCAGATGGCAGCATGTCGAGACAACATGTCGATGATTTAAGATGCTGAACTGTTTTCTCCAGAGTTTTTTGGTCTATTGTATTAAATTGTGACATAATAGTCATGTTATTTCTAGGTGTCTGTAGGGGCAGCATGGTTTCATCGTTTGACTGAGTGGCGTTGATGGTCAGTCTAATAGTTTAGATTTTTTCACAGAAGAAATGAGCAAACTCATTACATTTCTCTGTGGACAGAAGTTCTGGTGTGATCCGTTTTGAAGGATTTGTAAGCTTGTCGACCACGTTGAATAGAGTGCTGGTGTTGTTGATGTTCCTGTTAATGATCTTAGAGAAGTGCAGCTGCCTAGCCCTGCATAACTCTGAGTTAAAACTACAAAGGCTTTGCTTATAGAGATCATAGTGGATTTGAAGTTTAGTTTTCCTCCACTTACGTTCAGCTCTCCTGCATTCTTTTTTCAGAGCTATTACCATCATTGTGTTACGCCATGGTGCTTTCTGTTTGCTCAACGTTTTCATGACTTTTACCGGGGCAACCACATCCATGACAGTCAATATTTTCACATTAAAGTTATCCAGGAGTTCATCAACTGACTCTGCAATTAAAGTTGGTGATATAGCTATGGCCTCCATAAACCGAGAACTAGTGCTTTCATTTATGCACCTTTTCTTAACAGAAACAGAGCTAGTTTGAGCATCTGGAGTGATCAGCATTTCAAAGAAGACACAAAAATGATCAGAGAGGGCCAAGTCCTTGACCATAACAGAAGAAATGTTAAGACCTTTAGAAATAACTAGATCCAGAGTGTGCCCTCGAGTATGTGTAGGCCCTTTCACATGTTGCAATAGACCAAACGTGTCAAAAAGACCAAAAAGTTCTTTGGTGTTATTGTCCTTGTTATTATCTAAGTGGATGTTAAAATCCCCAGTTATGATGAAGAAGCTGTACTCAGTGGAGATAACTGACAGTAGTTCAGCTTACTCTCCAAACTGTTGTCAGTATCATATCTGCTATAGCAAGGACCCTGAACATATCACAACGTGTTATCATTGTTTTGTATTCTGAAGCCGCTATCAGTAGCACTCGCTGAACGTTCTGAACTCTGTACAGCCAGAGGAGATGAAGTACAAGGCTGCTGCTGACGGTATTGAAGTGGCCTCAGAGAACAGGGAGGGGGCTGTGGACAGGGGGGAAGGGGTGCCCTGCGCTTTTTGGGTCAAACCTGTGGACTGGCTGAGATGGAGTGTGAGAATTTAGTCCCAACACACACCAGCTTCTCCATTTTCTCTGTGAAATCCATATGTGGAGGTGATGTTGTTGAGAGAAGTTGGAGGATGACTGTGATGTCTCTGCTGCTGACTGCTGTGTCACTGCCTGATGATGAAGGTCATAATAGCTTTCGTCAAGAGTCAGAAACTCAGCCTGAGCCGGTTCTCCAGTGATGGGGATTGTATGTTTGATGGTCCTTCATGGTTGAAGGTGAGGGAGGTTGAGGATGCACGTATTGTGTCGAGTCAGTCCAAGAAGCAGATGGGTGGCGAAGGGCAAAATGGAGGTTGTCCTTTAGTGCCTTCACTCCAGTCTTGCTTAGGTGGGTGCCATCTGGGTAAAACAATTCTCTGCGCCCCCAGAATAGATTAAAATTGTCAATATAATCCATACCTTGAGGTTGAGTAGCCGTGAAAACATATTAGATCCTCGGGCTGGGAGAGGCCCACTGATGAACGTCTGAGCATTCAGCTTCGCAAGTGTATTAAACAGTTCAGTGAAGTTGTTCTTTAAGATTTCTGACTCCTCTCTGCGAATGTCACTTCTGCCCACGTGCAGAATAATTTGGTCGATCACTCCATGCTGGGAGAGAATGTTGGGAAGTTCCTCATTTAATTCCGAGACGTCACGTTCGGGAGACAGCATGTTAGCTTTGATCTGCTGCCTATATTCTTGATGGCAGAGTCACCGACGATCAGAGTTTTCGGAGCGTTCTCTGCGTCAGGCGAGGGCCTCTGCTTAATCAGCCTCGTGTTTTTGCTAGCCCGCTTTGAGACCCCTTTTATAGTCAGCTTCGCTGGTTTTGATTCGTTACCATTACCGCTGGGGATAACCTCGATCAGATTTCTGAGCGGTTCAAAACGATTCAGCAAAGGGATCGGTTTTTGTTGCGACCCTGCTATTTTCCCACGGGGTGCAATTGTGCTAGCTTTTGGAATAGTTTTAGCTTTCCGAGCCCATGATGAACAGTCTGGCGTGGAAGACATTAAGACAGCCACCTGCTGCTTTTGTGCTTTTGGTTTTGCTCCAAGTTTGTGCCACCGACTTATTCTCTCACATGGCTCGTTTCTGTTCCCCTGTTTTGATTGACTTCTGTCAAGCTTCAGGAAGTCTGTTAAGCTGTCTAGCCTTAGTTTAGCTGGTTGTTCTGTGTTAGATTTTGACTCACCCTCGAGTGATCTGGAACCATTTCTCCTATCCGTTCCAGGTAGAATTGTGAGCATTTTTGTCTCCAGCACAGCGATTTTCCGTAGAAGTCTGTAGCAGTTGGAGCAGCACGAAGAACCCGCTGTAGTGATAGGAGCCATGGTAGTCCTGATAACTGTGCCCGAGTTTTTTAGTCTGACGTCTAGTGGAAAACTCAGTTAACTAAATGTCTAGTTTAATGTATTTCTGTAATTCTGTGCCTTTCCAGCCGATCTATTGTCGGTGTCTGCTGATTGAGCTCTATATTTTAGAAATAAAAGATAAAAAATAACTAAAAACCAAAAGCAAGCGGAGAGCAGACAGAAAGCGTGCAGCCAGAGCGAGCGTCAAGGACAACAGCCATAACATTAAAACCACCTCCTTGTTTCTACACTCACTGTCCATTTTATCAGCTCCACTCACCATATAGAAGCACTTTGTAGTTCTACAATTACTGACTGTAGTCCATCTGTTTCTCTACATGCTTTGTAACCTCCTTTCATCCTGTTCTTCAATGGTCAGGACCCCCACAGAGCAGCTATTATTTAGGTGGTGGATGATTCTCAGCACTGCAGTGACACTGACATGGTGGTGGTGTGTTAGTGTGTGTTGTGCTGGTATGAGTGGATCAGACACAGCAGTGCTGCTGGAGTTTTTAAACACCGTGTCCACTCACTGTCCACTCTATTAGACGCTCCTACCTAGTCGGTCCACCTTGTAGATGTAAAGTCAGAGATGATCGCTCATCTATTGCTGCTGTTTGAGTCGCTCATCTTCTAGACCTTCATCAGTGGTCACAGGACGCTGCCCACGGGGCGCTGTTGGCTGGATATTTTTGGTTGGTGGACTATTTTCAGTCCAGCAGTGACAGTGAGGTGTTAAAAAACTCCAGCAGCGCTGCTGTGTCTCATCCGCCCATACCAGCACAACACACACTAACACACCAGCACCATGTCAGTGTCACTGCAGTGCTGAGAATCATCCACCACCTAAATAATACCTGCTCTGTGGGGGTCCTGTGGGGGTCCTGACCATTGAAGAACAGGGTGAAAGGGGGTAACAAAGCATGTAGAGAAACAGATGGACTACAGTTAGTAATTGTAGAACTACAAAGTGCTTCTATATGGTAAGTGGAGCTGATAAAATGGACAGCGAGTGTAGAAACAAGGAGGTGGTTTTAATGTTATGGCTGATCGGTGTATATATTGATGTGTGTGTAGGTGGGTTTCATGAGGATTGGCGTAAGGCTCGTCCTCTAGTGGTGACCTACATCAGACCCGGGGGCCCCGCAGACAGGTGAGGACATCATCACATCCTGTGTGTGTGTGTGTGTGTGTGTGTGTTTTTTTTTCCCTGAAGAACCGACCACAATGTTTAGAAAGATATAAGTCGAGGATGTACAACCCCAAATCAGAAAAAGTTGGGACAGAATGGAAAATGCAAATAATAAAATAATAATGAAAACGACGACGACCCCCCGTACTGCTGCACATCTTAAGACGTGTTTGCAGGAAGAACGAGACAAAATAAAAGCTGAAACATTAAATCACTCGCTCTCCTCGGTGCCAAAACATCTTTTAAGTGGTGAAAAGGAACGGCAACATTACAAAGTGGTAAATGCTTTACTGTCCCAACTTTTTTTGGAATATGTTGCAGGTCTGAAATGCAGGAATGGATGTTTATTAATAAATGAAATGAAGTTGAGCAGATAAAAGATTAAATATCTCAGATTCATCCTGTCTGACATCAAATAAACGTCAAAGTAAGAAACTCTGTGTTTTATTTTATTTACATTTTCCATACTGTCCCAACTTTTTCTGATTTGGGGTTGCATTATTATTATTTTAAATATAACTTAGATAAACAGTTTGATAAGTACAGTTATGATAGAGCGTGCTCTTCTTGTCTTACAAACACATATCGACATTACCTGTATACATTGTTTAGGTCTCATCATATTGTATATTGGCACTGGTACACTCCTCCTCTACTCCTCTAAAGCATATCAAGATATGAGTTTTTCAGTAACACACACACACACACACACACACTCTGCAATTTCCTTCAGGATCAATAAAGTGTTATGGATGTGTCTGATGGATGTGGATGGATGTAAAATCGCTCCCTCAGTAAACAGAAACACGTCCGGTTCCCAGCGAGTGTTGAAATGGTTCTGATGTATAAACAAACACCAACTGTACTCACTTCATCAGTATATAAATAAATATATATATATATACAGTGTATCACAAAAGTGAGTACACCCCTCACATTTCTGCAAATATTTTATTATATCTTTTCATGGGACAACACTATAGACATGAAACTTGGATATAACTTAGAGTAGTCAGTGTACAGTGTACAGTTTTCGAAGGGAGGGGATCATGCTCTGTTTCAGAATGTCACAGTACATGTTGGAATTCATGTTTCCCTCAATGAACCGCAGCTCCTCAGTGCCAGCAGCACTCATGCAGCCCAAGACCATGATGCTACCACCACCATGCTTGACTGTAGGCAAGATACAGTTGTCTTGGTACTTCTCACCAGGGCGCCGCCACACATGCTGGACACCATCTGAGCCAAACGAGTTTATCTTGGTCTCGTCAGACCACAGGGCATTCCAGTAATCCATGTTCTTGGACTGCTTGTCTTCAGCAAACTGTTTGCGGGCTTTCTTGTGCGTCAGCTTCCTTCTGGGATGACGACCATGCAGACCGAGTTGATGCAGTGTGCGGCGTATGGTCTGAGCACTGACAGGCTGACCTCCCACGTCTTCAACCTCTGCAGCAATGCTGGCAGCACTCATGTGTCTATTTTTTAAAGCCAACCTCTGGATATGACGCCGAACACGTGGACTCGACTTCTTCGGTCGACCCTGGCGAAGCCTGTTCCGAGTGGAACCTGTCCTGGAAAACCGCTGTATGACCTTGGCCACCATGCTGTAGCTCAGTTTCAGGGTGTTAGCAATCTTCTTATAGCCCAGGCCATCTTTGAGGAGAGCAACAATTCTATTTCTCACATCCTCAGAGAGTTCTTTGCCATGAGGTGCCATGTTGAATATCCAGTGGCCAGTATGAGAGAATTGTACCCAAAACACCAAATTTAACAGCCCTGCTCCCCATTTACACCTGGGACCTTGACACATGACACCAGGGAGGGACAACGACACATTTGGGCACAATTTGGACATGTTCACTGTGGGGTGTACTCACTTATGTTGCAGCTATTTAGACATTAATGGCTGTGTGTTGAGTTATTTTCAGAAGACAGTAAATCTACACTGCTATACAAGCTGTACACTGACTACTCTAAGTTATATCCAAGTTTCATGTCTATAGTGTCGTCCCATGAAAAGATATAATGAAATATTTGCAGAAATGTGAGGGGTGTACTAACTTTTGTGATACACTGTGTATATATATATATATATTAGGGCTGTCAAACGATTAAAATTTTTAATCGCGATTAATCTCAGAATTTTACATAGTTAATCGCGATTAATCGCATTAAAAAAAAATCTGTGTAAATGTTATAGAAAACAAGGATTTTAAGTGAAATGTTACAATTAAAATGGTGAACATATTTTATGCTAAATGTACTGATGTTAAAAACTGCTGGGACAAGAGAAAACTGTAAGGGAGTTTTATTCACTCACATACTAGGCAGTAATACTATCTAGCAGAGACCCTCGACTTTGTATATATGTCAGATGCGCAGTTATTGTAACAGACTTTTCTGTGGTTGTATCGTGACGATGGTTTGATGGACGTTTCTACACGAAGTGAGTGTGTTTTCACTAGGGATGCATCGATACCATTTTTTCCCAACCGAGTACAAGTACAAGTACATGTATTTTTGTACTCGCCGATACCTATTTAGAATGATGCAATCTGGAGCATTATGGAATAGTTTAGTTTTTAGTGTAAAATAGTGCAGTGGAACAGTTGCTTGGGTTGCCATCACTAATTGTAAAAAAAAAAAAACCGCACAGACATTATTGAGAAAGCTTCTGACAAGCTAACGTAAACGTTCATTAATAAACGCACGTAATTAACGTTGTGCACATCATACATGCGATGCGATTCTGCTGATTGAAATATTTACTTTAAAAAGATAATACAGTCCGATCCCATCTGAGCCGATTCTATCAGCACGTTCGTGGTTCACCTCGGTAAATCGTAAACGACTCTGAGTCGACTCCCGCTCTGTGGTAATAACCAGTATAATTAAGCCTGAGCTTTATAATGTAAGCGAGTCACACAGAATGTTCTGTAGTATTTGGTGTTTATTTACAACCGCATCATTTATTATAACAGTAAACACGGAGAGATGACTGAGAAAAGAAATTTACGCTGCGCTTACAATGAATCGATTCCTGAATCACTTGTATCGACACTGTGAACAGAGAATTGAACACAAACAGCGGTCGCTGCTTTTGTAACCGGTTATCTTCGCTGTTAGCTCTATTTTTAAGGGTTTTTTTTGTCAAACGGAACTAAAGAACATTAAACGTGCGTGTGAGCGTGGTCAGTGAGAATAATTCAATCTGTCTCCCGTGGGTGAAAAATGAATCGCTTTAGTTTTAGAAGTGAAAAAATCTCGTAATGTAATTAGTGCGTTAACGGCACTATTTTTTTTTATCTCGTTAAATTGAGATTGCGTTAATGCGTTATTATCGCGTTAACTTCGACAGCCCTAATATATATATATATATATATATATATATATATATATATATACACATACATATACATATACAGTATATACAGGTGCTGGTCATAAAATTAGAATATCATGAAAAAGTTGATTTATTTCAGTAATTCCATTCAAAAAGTGAAACTTGTATATTATATTCCTTCATTACACACAGACTGATATATTTCAAATGTTTATTTCTTTTAATGTTGATGATTATAACTGACAACTAATGAAAACCCCAAATTCAGTATCTCAGAAAATTAGAATATTATTTAAGACCAATACAAAAAAAGGATTTTTAGAAATGTTGGCCAACTGAAAAGTATGAAGATGAAAAGTATGAGCATGTACAGAACTCAATACTTAGTTGGGGCTCCTTTTGCCTGGATTACTGCAGCAATGCGGCGTGGCATGGAGTCCATCAGTCTGTGGCACTGCTCAGGTGTTATGAGAGCCCAGGTTGCTCTGATAGTGGCCTTCAGCTCTTCTGAATTGTTGGGTCTGGCGTATCGCATCTTGCTCTTCACAATACACCATAGATTTTCTATGGGGTTAAGGTCAGGCGAGCTTGCTGGCCAATTAAGAACAGGGATACCATGGTCCTTAAACCAGGTGCTGGTAGCTTTGGCACTGTGTGCAGGTGCCAAGTCCTGTTGGGAAATGAAATCTGCATCTCCATAAAGTTGGTCAGCAGCAGGAAGCATGAAGTGCTCTAAAACTTCCTGGTAGACAGCTGCGTCGACCTTGGACCTCAGAAAACACAGTGGACCGACACCAGCAGATGACATGGCACTCCAAACCATCACTGACTGTGGAAACTTTACACTGGACCTCAAGCAACATGGATTCTGTGCCTCTCCTCTCTTCCTCCGGACTCTGGGACCTTGATTTCCAAAGGTAATGCAAAATTTACTTTCATCAGAGAACATAACTTTGGACCACTCAGCAGTCCTTTTTGTCTTTAGCCCAGGTGAGACACTTCTGACGCCGTCTCTTGTTCAAGAGTGGCTTGACACAAGGAATGCGACAGCTGAAACCCATGTCTTGCATACGTCTGTGCGTGGTGGTTCTTGAAGCACTGACTCCAGCTGCAGTCCACTCTTTGTGAATCTCCCCCACATTTTTGAATGGGTTTCGTTTCACAATCCTCTCCAGGGTGCGGTTATCACTATTGCTTGTACACTTTTTTCTACCACATCTTTTCCTTCCCTTCGCCTCTCTATTAATGTGCTTGGACACAGAGCTCTGTGAACAGCCAGCCTCTTTAGCAATGACCTTTTGTGTCTCGCCCTCCTTGTGCAAGGTGTCAATGGTCGTCTTTTGGACAACTGTCAAGTCAGCAGTCTTCCCCATGATTGCGTAGCCTACAGAACTAGACTGAGAGACCATTTAAAGGCCTTTGCAGGTGTTTTGAGTTAATTAGCTGATTAGAGTGTGGCACCAGGTGTCTTCAAAATTGTACCTTGTCACAATATTCTAATTTTCTGAGATACTGAATTTGGGGTTTTCATTAGTTGTCAGTTATAATCATCAACATTAAAAGAAATAAACATTTGAAATATATCAGTCTGTGTGTAATGAATGAATATAATATACAAGTTTCACTTTTTGAATGGAATTACTGAAATAAATCAACTTTTTCATGATATTCTAATTTTATGACCAGCACCAGTATATATACAGTGTATCACAAAAGTGAGTACACCCCTCACATTTCTGCAGATATTTAAGTATATCTTTTCATGGGACAACACTGACAAAATGACACTTTGACACAATGAAAAGTAGTCTGTGTGCAGCTTATATAACAGTGTAAATTTATTCTTCCCTCAAAATAACTCAATATACAGCCATTAATGTCTAAACCACCGGCAACAAAAGTGAGTACACCCCTAAGAGACTACACCCCTAAATGTCCAAATTGAGCACTGCTTGTCATTTTCCCTCCAAAATGTCATGTGATTTGTTAGTGTTACTAGGTCTCAGGTGTGCATAGGGAGCAGGTGTGTTCAATTTAGTAGTACAGCTCTCACACTCTCTCATACTGGTCACTGAAAGTTCCAACATGGCACCTCATGGCAAAGAACTCTCTGAGGATCTTAAAAGACGAATTGTTGCGCTACATGAAGATGGCCAAGGCTACAAGAAGATTGCCAACACCCTGAAACTGAGCTGCAGCACAGTGGCCAAGATCATCCAGCGTTTTAAAAGAGCAGGGTCCACTCAGAACAGACCTCGCGTTGGTCGTCCAAAGAAGCTGAGTGCACGTGCTCAGCGTCACATCCAACTGCTGTCTTTGAAAGATAGGCGCAGGAATGCTGTCAGCATTGCTGCAGAGATTGAAAAGGTGGGGGGTCAGCCTGTCAGTGCTCAGACCATACGCCGCACACTACATCAAATTGGTCTGCATGGCTGTCACCCCAGAAGGAAGCCTCTTCTGAAGTCTCTACACAAGAAAGCCCGCAAACAGTTTGCTGAAGACATGTCAACAAAGGACATGGATTACTGGAACCATGTCCTATGGTCTGATGAGACCAAGATTAATTTGTTTGGTTCAGATGGTCTCAAGCATGTGTGGCGGCAATCAGGTGAGGAGTACAAAGATAAGTGTGTCATGCCTACAGTCAAGCATGGTGGTGGGAATGCCATGGTCTGGGGCTGCATGAGTGCAGCAGGTGTTGGGGAGTTACATTTCATTGAGGGACACATGAACTCCAATATGTACTGTGAAATACTGAAGCAGAGCATGATCCCCTCCCTCCGGAAACTGGGTCGCAGGGCAGTGTTCCAGCATGATAATGACCCCAAACACACCTCTAAGACAACCACTGCTTTATTGAAGAGGCTGAGGGTAAAGGTGATGGACTGGCCAAGCATGTCTCCAGACCTAAACCCAATGTAACATCTTTGGGGCATCCTCAAGTGGAAGGTGGAGGAGCGCAAAGTCTCGAATATCCGCCAGCTCCGTGATGTCGTCATGGAGGAGTGGAAAAGCATTCCAGTGGCAACCTGTGAAGCTCTGGTAAACTCCATGCCCAGGAGAGTTAAGGCAGTTCTGGGAAATAATGGTGGCCACACAAAATATTGACACTTCAGGAACTTTCACTAAGGGGTGTACTCACTTTTGTTGCCGGTGGTTTAGACATTAATGGCTGTATATTGAGTTATTTTGAGGGAAGAATAAATTTACACTGTTATATAAGCTGCACACAGACTACTTTTCATTGTGTCAAAGTGTCATTTTGTCAGTGTTGTCCCATGAAAAGATATACTTAAATATCTGCAGAAATGTGAGGGGTGTACTCACTTTTGTGATACACTGTATATATATATATATATATATATATATACAGTATAACAGAGTGTTTAACATGAATTCTGAAGTACAAACTCTGATGTGAGTGTGTGAACCCCCACCGTCAGCTCTGAACCTCCCTCTCGGTCCTGCAGAGACGTCGTACTGTGTGTGTGTGTGTCTGTGTGTGTGTGTCTGTGTGTGTGTGTCTGTGTGTGTGTGTTCTGGATAGAATGAGAACATGTGGGTATTTGCATACACAGTGTGAAAGTGTGTGTGTGTGTGTGAGAGAGAGAGAGCTGGTTGCTGAAGCATTTGTGCTCATTGGCGCGTAAACGAACAGAGTTATAATGAGTAATAAATGCATCACACAGCTTGGAGCAAACACACACACACACACACACACACACACACAGACAGACAGACAGAGTGGTGTATCACACTAGCAGATTGTTCTCAGTGGGTAACAGAATATCCTCACTTACTGATGTAGTCAATCACTGACGAAATGTTTACATCAGAGCTAAAACAGCAACGACATTAATCATGCTAACGCCACATCCACATAATTCTACACTTTATTGTAGAGTTTAGTGTAGAGTTTATCATTTTTCTTACAGACTGTAGTTAATAAACATGAACAAAAAACGAAACCTGCATCACTTTAATATAGATTTATAATAATAATAATAATATAATAATAAATATAATAATAATAATAATAAAAATAAATATAATAATAATAAAAATAAATATAATAATAATAATAATAAATATAATAGTAATAATAATAAATATAATAATAATAATATAATAAATAAAATAAATATAATAATAATAATAAATATAATAGTAATAAATATAATAATACATATAATCATAATATAATCATAAATATAATAATAATATAATCATAATAAATATAATAATAATACATATAATAATAAATATAATAATAATAATAATAAATATAATAATAATAATGATAATGATAATAATAATAATAATAAATATAATAATAACAATGATAATAATAATGCACCCTGCACTCTGAGGGTAGGGAATCGGGTGCTGATTGGTGTTCTGTTCTCTCCTGTAGGGGGGGCACTCTGAGGGTGGGGGACCGGGTGCTGAGTGTGAACGGAGCGGCTCTAAACCGACACAAACATGCTGATGTTCTGACTCTCCTCCTGCAGAGCAACCAGGAAGCTTCATTCCTCATCGAGTACGACGTCACGGTCATGGGTAAGCACATGTTCAGTAAACACCCGCAAACCCCCAAACCGGGTCCTCATACCATATTCGGTTTTTACATTGGAGGCCCTTCCTGACACAACCCTGTTTCTGTCTGAGCTTGTGACCTGCACTGACGAGTGCAAGTGCACCTCCTAGTGACCAGGCCTTTTTATCTACCTGCACGTGGTGTTCCTGTAATAATGAAAGGATTTTTGTGTGTGTGTGTGTGTGTGTGTGTGTGTGTGTGTGTGTGTGTGTGTGTGTGTGTGTGTGTGATCAGACTCGGTGCAGAACCACTCAGGTCCTCTGCAGGTGGAAATCATGAAAAGTTCCGGCTCTGTTCTGGGTCTGACTCTCAGCAGCTCCCCCTACAGGAACAAACATGTCATTACCATCCAGAAAATCAAAGCAGCCAGTGTAGCAGACAGGTGAGAAATTCCCACAGTCCGAAATCCTCCTGATTCAGAATAAACCAGAATCACCAAACACTGAGAAATAAACCAGGTTCTGTTAGTCTGAGAACTTTATTATTTATTTTTAATGTAAGCGCAGCGACTGTAACAGTTCTGTTGTAGTTTATATTAACAGTGATGTGTGTTAGTGTAACACACACCTCAGCAGTGTTTGTGTGTGTCGGTGTGTGTGTGTGTGTCGGTGTGTGGTTGTGTGTAGGTGTGGTGCTCTGCATGTGGGTGATGTAGTTTTGGCGATAGACGGCGTGAGCACCGAGCGCTGCACCGTCATGGAGGCTCAACAACTACTGACCAACTCACCCGACACCACCAAACTGGAGATCCTGCCAACACACCTACAGGATACAGGTACTCTCACACCACTCTCACACCACTCTCACACCACTCTCACACACACCTCACCCGACACCTCACCCGACACCTCACCCGACACCACCAAACTGGAGATCCTGCCAACACACCTACAGGATACTGGTACACAACCCACCCACCCAAAACAGTTCTTACAGTTTTGTATTGCAGGCGTCTCCACTGAACACTGGTGAAGAGCAGCAGGTGTTAATTATTAGTGGTGGGCGTGGCCTGTTCTAATTAAGAGTGTAGCGTCCTCACACACACACACTTGCACACAAACACACTTTCTCTAGTCACACTTACAGATATTTCTTTATGCTGTAGAATTACAGTTGTTGTGTAGAGATGTTGCTTCGTCCTTTGCTCTCAGCTTTATCCAGACTGGCCAGTAAACGTAAGAGCTGAAGATGTACAGAACACACACACACACACACACTCGCTCTGTATGTCTCTCTCTCGCTCTCTCTCTCTCTCTCTCTCTCTCTCTCTCTCTCTCTCTCTCTCTCTCTCTCTCCCAGTAACACACATCATTCCAGTTAATACCAGTCACCCCTGAACCAGTATAGGAGTTCCTACGTTCCAGTAGATCAGTTCATGTTTTAGTGTTCCTTTAGTACTGGGACTGTCAGAATCTTCTGTTTTGTGTTTATACTGACGTGTGTGTGTGTGTGTGTGTGTGTGTTTGCAGTGCGTGTTCAGAGGAGCAGTGAGCGTCAGTGGGAGTCCAGTGTGATTTACCCTGGTACCCTTCCACCCACTCACAGTAAAGTCCCCCCAGCGTGGAGCAGCAGCACCCCTCCACACCCCCACTGCACACGTGAGTGCACCGTCATGTCTCATCATGTGTGTTTACATACGTGTACACACACACACACACACACACACACCCTGCAGCATTTCCTTTTATAGGCGTGCATTTGGGCATCGTGTAGCGTTTGTGCATGATTTCTATAGAATTGCTAAATTGAAGGTAATAAACATTACAGTGTTTGTAATCTAATGATTGGGGGGTTTGGAGTTACACCCCCCTGTGTAAATGACTTTAATAACAGGACGTATCGGTTCTGGTTCTGCTGTTAGAATAATCATCGTTATCCTGTAGGACATGACGACCGGCGCCACTGAATCTTATACCCACCTTAAATCCACAGCAAAGTTAACTATCCCAGCTTTTCAATGGGCGCAAGGCACACAGTAACACCCTGGACGGGGCGCCACTCACACACACACACACACACACATTCACCTACAGGGCAATTCAGTGTCTCCTATTATCCTGACTGCATGTTTTTCGACTGTGGGAGTAAACCCACACAGACACGGGGGAGAACATGCAAACTCCACACAGAAAGGTCTTGGACCGCCCCGCCTGGGGATGGAACCCAGGACCTTCTTGCTGTGGGGCGACAGTGCTACCCACCAAGCCACCGTGAAGAATATGGTACAGAAAGAATATAAATAAAATATACATGGCAGAACGTGCAATTTGTGCATCAGACTATGGCATGAACTAAAATTATATAAATATATATATGTTTATATGTATATATGTCTAAAACTAAAATATCAGGTAATGGCATCAATATATACAATAGAAGCAATAATCTTTATTATTAATATAGATTCTTCTTTAATAATTTAATAATTTATAATAATTTAGTTAATAATATATAATAAAGAAGAATATGTACGTTATGTATATAAGTCTGTGTGTGCGTGCATAAGTTTGAGTCTGATTTAATGTCGTGAATATCACAAATGTGAAAACATGGAGTTATAAAAAGAATTGTCAGGTTCAGTTCTTGATTATCTAGTTCTGCTGATGATCTCCGTTGTGTACCAGGGGATCATAAGAAGGGACAGAGACGTCTTATTAATCATACATGCAGATATATAGTGTACAGAAGAAGGGTCACGTGGACCGGAACTCTGTGTGTTACTATAGAGAAGAGTTACAGTCTACGTGATCTTAATGATATTTATTTAACAACCCCTGAGATTGGGACAGAACAGAAAAACGGGAGAATACAGACAGAATTTCTCCCTGACGGAGACGACTGTGTAGGACGTGTGTCTTGTGGACTTCAGTGTGGACGAGTTGAGGAGTTTGTGTTCCAATAATTAGAAATGAACAGTTTAAGGGCGGCTCGGTGGGTAGCACTGTCGCCTCACAGCAAGAAGGTCCTGGGTTCAATCCCCAGACGGGGCGGTCCGGGTCCTTTCTGTGTGGAGTTTGCATTTTCTCCCCGTGTCTGTGTGGAGTTTCCTCCCACAGTACAAAACATGCATTCAATAGGAGACACTGAATTACCCTATAGGTAAATGTGTGTGTGTGTGTGTGTGTGTGTGTGTGTGTGTGTGTGTGCCCTGCGATGGACTGGCGCCCCGTCCAGGGTGTTACTGTGTGCCTTGCGCCCATTTAAAAGCTGGGATAGGCTCCACCCGACTGGATAAGCAGTTAAGAAAGAGAGTGAGTGAGTGAGAGAGTGAGTGAGAGAGTGAGTGAGAGAGTGAGTGAGTAATTTAACTAAATAAATTTACAATTTCAGTTTCATGTAGCTGTGGGATCAGTTTTGGTTTGACATTCTCTAAAGTCTCGTATCGTTCTTCATGTCGTGTTAGATCTGGTGTGTTTGATAAACGTTACCATCATAATCTGTGTGAATCAGCCGGGTGTTCCGGGCATGGCGGGTGATCAGGTTAAAATACTGAAATATTTCTCCATCATGGATTGAACGTTGTGTGTGTGTGTGTGTTTTTGTTTGTTTTTAGCCGTGACTGCAGGCACCTCGCCCCGGATGCCGGGCCCTCACGGCACTAAGTGTGGCTCTGTGTATCCCAGCCAGTACGCCTGCAGCACTCTGCCCCTGTACCCCTCCAGTCCCCGCAGCGCCACCATCAGGAGGAAACCCAGGAGAACCGAACACAAGAGCTCATGTAGGAGGAATCGAGCTTCAAATGTGATTTGTAATGATGTGCTGGTGTTGTGGACTGGGTCTCTAACTGTTTTAGGGCATTTTGGGGATCATTTATATAAATATTTCATTTTTTTTCTCCTCATTGGTGTCATCAGATTTTTGCTTGGTGTATAATATAATTAATAATAATAGTAATAATGTTTATAATAATAAAAATAATCTCTCGTCTCTGTGTTGTGTCCTCAGTGTCTCTCTCCTCCACCACGCTGGGTGTTGGAGGTCAGGTGGTTCATGTAGAGGTGAACGAGGTGGTGCTGAGGGGCGACCCGCTCATGGGCTTCGGTCTGCAGCTTCAGGGGGGAGTTTTTGCCACCGAGCCGCTTTCTGCACCCGCCAGCATTCGCTTTATAGAGCCGGACACGCCCGCCGAGAGGTGACGTATACAGTCTAAGGTTTAAATACAGGTGTAGGTGAATATTTATTTACCCCCCTCGGTTCTGTGCTGTGGAAGATGTGGGCTGTTGCAGGTCGGTGACCGGGTTCTGTCAATAAATGGAGTTCCTACTGAGGACGGGACGCTGGAGGAGGCCAATCAGCTTCTCCGAGATGCAGCTCTGTCCAATCAGGTCTCGCTGGAGGTGGAGTTTGATGTCGCAGGTTTGTGATGATCGTTAAAATCTTTTTTAGAGGCTCCGCCCTCTTTACTGTGACAAGTACAGAGGCTCCGCCCTCTTTACGTTGACAGGTACAGAGGCTACGCCCTCTCTAACAGGACCATCTCCGTGTACGTTTCAGAGTCGGTCGTCCCCAGCAGTGGAACGTTTCAGGTGAAGCTTCCGAAGAGGCGGGGGGTGGAGGTGGGCATCACCATCAGCTGTAAGTAACTCGACCATGAGGTGGCGCTGTGACCATGATACACAGGAGTTCAGGTACAGCGATGGAATTTACTTTAATGTTTTTATAACATTACAGCGAGCAAGAGACCCGGCAGACCCCTCATCATCTCTGAGATCAAGAGAGGGAGCATCGCTCACAGGTACATCAGAGTAATAATAATAATAAATATAGTAATAATAATAAATACCATAATAAAAATAAATATAATAATAATAATAATAATAATATCATAACAATAAATATAATAGTAATAATAAATATAATAATAATACTAATGATTATAATAATATAATAATAGTAATAATAAATATAATAATAATAATAATGATTATAATAAATATAATAATAATAATAAATATGATAATAATAATAATAAAAAATAGTTATAATAATAAATATAATAATAATATAAATAATAATAAATACAATAATAATGAGAATAATAGTAATACATATAATAATAATAATGACAATGAAAATAATAAATAAAATAATAAATATAATAATAATACTGAAAATAATAATCATTTATTATTCTCCACTGACCCCTTCTTATTCACTTGTACTTTTCCCACCCAGCAGACATTCATGTCTGAGTGTAGGTGCCCAGCCATCCGATAACAGAGCTGAGATTCTCATTAGAAGCACAGAAATGAATGTTTAGTTAGTATTTTATGGATGGGGGATCTACATGTGTCGTTTAAGGGTAAGACCTGGTCAGTCCTGAACTACAGACAGGATGAAAACACTGGAGCGTTGTGATAAACCCACAGACACCGACTGTAAATTCTGTGTGGGTATCAGGATTAAAAAGTAAATAAATGTAGTTCCTCACGCTGGTACGTGTTCCTGTGCAGGACGGGTACACTGGAACCAGGTGACCGTTTGCTGGCCATCGATAACGTGAAACTGGAACACTGTGGGATAGAGGAGGCCATGGCGGTCCTGCAGCAGGCCGAGGAGATGGTCCGACTGCGCGTTCAGAAAGACGAGGACAACCTAGGTGTGTGTGTGTGTCTATAAGTACACACTATGTCCAAACTGGACTGTGGGAGTTTGTGCCCATTCAGTCAATAGAGGTCAGTGTGTGTGTGTGTGTGTGTGTGTGTGTGTGTGTGTGTGTGTGTGTGTGTGTGTGTGTGTGTGTGTGTGTGTGTGTAGATGAGCTGGAATCCTCTGGGTCGGTGATATTTACAGTAGAACTGAGGAGACACGGAGGTCCTTTAGGAATCACGATCTCTGGTACTGAGGAACCTTTCAACCCCGTCCTCATCTCCAACCTCACACCTCACGGCCTGGCACACAGGTACACACACACACACACACACACACAGGTACACAAACTCACACACGGGTACACTCACACACACTCACACACAGGTACACACACACACAGGTACACAAACTCACACACAGGTACACTCACACACACTCACACGCAGGTACACACACACACTCACGTACAGGTACAGGTACACACACACACTCACACACAGGTACACACACACAGGTACACACACACTCACACACAGGTACACACACACACACACACACACACCGGTACACACACACACACACACACACAGGTACACACACACACTCACACACAGGTACACACACACACACACAGGTACACACACACACTCACCATCTTGGATGATCCAAGATGGCGGCGCGTTAACACGCAGCGGCCGCTCTGGGGTCGAAAAACGGTGTTTTTTTGTTGTTTTCAGAAAAAGTTTGTAAGTTTGTTTAGGACAGTTTTGTTTATAAACGTATGGAAACCACTTTTGACTCAGTTTACAACCGCCAAACACTGCTACAACTGAGGAAACAGTCAGAAACTAACCTGCGGGATGATCTGCGGCGAACTCTGCATGGACTCTGCCTACTTCGCGAACCAGGCCTACAGTCCTCGGTGTTACCTGAAGCAGGTGACCGGGGGAGGGGGCGCCGCAAGCGGTGCTCGAGGAAGCAGAAGCGTGGAAAGCGAGCCGGGGTCCGTGCTAGGCTAAAAGCTAACCCAAGCCGGCCGGCTCTACCATCGTTATTCCTCGCAAATGCATGCTCTCTGGAGAATAAACTGGACTGTATCAGACTTCAGCGAACGACCCAATGTGAGTACAGAGACTGTTGTGTTTTAATTTTCACTGAAACATGGCTTAGCGACAACATTCCAGACAGTGCCATTCAGCTAGACGGGCTAGCATCGTATCGCGCCGATAGAAATGCAGCTCAGTCCGGTAAAACACGAGGAGGAGGCGTTTGTGTTTACATTAACACCGAATGGTGCAAGGACTCTGTGCTTGTTGTGGCGTACTGTTCTCCGATGGTGGAATTTGCTATTGTTAGATGCAGACCTTTTTATTTACCACGGGAATTCACCAGCGTGCTTATTGTCGCGGTGTATCTTCCGCCCAGCGCGAACGCGAAGGAAGCATTGAGCGAACTTTACAGAGCCATCAGCGAACTACAGACCATTCATCCAGACGGACTGTTTATTATCGCTGGGGATTTTAATCATGCAAATCTCAAGTCTGTTCTCCCTAAATTCCATCAGCATGTGGACTTTGCTACGAGAGGAGCGAACACGCTGGATAATGTTTACACTAACATTGCCGGTGCGTACCGGGCGGAGCCCCGCCCCCACCTCGGATACTCAGACCACATCTCTGTAATGCTAATTCCAGCATACAGAGCACTCGTCAGGCGCTCCAGACCTGTACAGAAACAGGTGAAAACCTGGCCAGAAGGATCCATCTCTGCTCTTCAGGACTGTTTTGAGTGCACTGACTGGGACATGTTTAGGGAGGCTGCAACATACGGCGATTACACTGATCTAGAGGAGTACACGACTTCAGTGACCTGCTACATCAGCAAATGCATTGAGGACGTCACTACCACTAGAACCATCACTTCCAGACCCAACCAGAAGCCGTGGATGACTCCAGAGGTGCGTGCACTGCTGAGGGCCCGAGACTCCGCTTTTAAAGCAGGTGACCAGCCGGCTCTGAGAACAGCGAGAGCCAGACTGTCCCGGGCGATCCGAGAAGCAAAGCGCGCACACGGCCAGAACATCCACAGCCACTTCCAGAACAGCGGTGACACACGGCGCTTGTGGCAGGGCATCCAGGCCATCACCAACTACAGGACGACTCCACTCGTCTGTGACAGTGATGCCTCCCTTCCAGATGCGCTGAATGACTTCTACGCTCGGTTCGAGGCGCAGAACAACATGTTGGCGAGGAAGATGATCCCACCTTGTGACGACCAGGTGCTTCGTCTCACCACAGCGGACGTGAGGAGAACTCTGCACAGAGTCAACCCACGGAAAGCTTCTGGACCAGACAACATTCCTGGCCGAGTGCTCAAGGGATGTGCAGACCAGCTGGCAGATGTATTCACTGACATCTTCAACATCTCCCTGAGCAGCGCCATCGTTCCAACGTGCCTCAAGACGACCACCATCGTACCAAAGAAGTCATCTGTGTCATGCTTCAACGACTATCGTCCCGTAGCACTCACGCCTATCATCACGAAGTGCTTCGAGAAACTAGTCATGAGGCATATTAAGACACTACTGCCTCCCACCATGGACCCACTGCAGTTTGCGTACCGTCCTAACCGCTCAACGGACGACGCCATATCCACCACACTTCACCTGGCTTCTACACACCTGGACAGAAAGAACACTTACGTCAGGATGCTGTTCATAGACTTTAGCTCAGCATTCAACACCATCATTCCTCAGCATCTAATTGGAAAGCTGAGCACGCTGGGCCTGAACACCTCTCTCTGCAACTGGATCCTGGATTTCTTGACTGAGAGACC
>NC_085994.1:195000-215000 GCF_030014385.1 Trichomycterus rosablanca
CACTAACGACTATCTTTCTATTAATTCATCTATAGACTATTTTAACGATTAGTCGGTTAATCTAAACGATTAATGTCATTCAGAATCTGATTTAAGCTTCTTTTATTCTAACACTAAACTGTAGGTGATAATAATCTAACCCAGAACTAAATGTAAACAGGGTTTATGTTCATATGATCCATATTAAACAGAGTGCAGCTCGTGTTCATGCTGTTCTGTACACACAGCAACGTGCTTCACCTTATAGCAGAGATCAAATAGTTAGATGTAGCCGCGTCTCATTAAGTCCAGCGTACAGTAACGACAGAACGATCCCCGATCCTAACCTCCACATTCACTCAACACTTACTGCACATTCTAAACCATGTAAACACGGTGCTGAGTGTTACGCTGTTACCGGCGCATTCACATGAGAAGCTTTTTGTGCTTTAAACTTGCTAAGAAATACGCTATTCCAAGATCTCCACGATTAAGAAGCGTAATGAAACGATATAGACGTGCAGCACGGCGCCGGTGCTGCTGTGGTACCATCAAAGCTTTACACAGTGACCAAACCAGCGTTTAGTTCTGTACCAGGTTTAAGTTTCACCAAACTTTGGATAATTTGGGTCGTGGAGAACTTTGATCTTTTATTTGAAAGCTCTACAATCGTCCTCAGATGCAATTACGACCTCTGACGGCTGATCGAGGCGCTGCACAGAGTAGAGGAATAATGCTGATCAGGGTGTGGCTCTCCGTGCACAAAGCTGCTCCGCATATTAACTCGTGTCATGCAGGTGAAAAAATGCAGTCGGCACTGCACACGTGTCGGAGGGGGCTCGCTCTCCTCAATCAGGGTGAGGGTCAGCACCAGTAAAGAGGAAACATAACGCAACTTGGGTAATTGGATATGACTAAAGTCGGGAGAAAAAGAGGAGAAAATAAATAAAAAAAAATAATAAAAAAAAAGTTATGTCTCGTACCAAACTCTAAATCATATTATGAAATATTTTACACTGTGGCTCGGTGGGTAGCTCTGTCACCTCACAGCAAGAAGGTCCTGGGTTTGATTCCCAAGTGGAGCAGTCCTGGTCCTGTTTGTGTGGAGTTTGTATGTTCTCCCCGTGTCTGTGTGGGTTTCCTCCGGGAGCTCCGGTTTCCTCTTACAGTCAGGTTAATTGGAGATGCTAAAGTCCCCGCAGAAATGAGTGTGTGTATGCATGAATGTGTTTGCCCTGTGATGGACTGCCGATTTGTCCAGGCAACCTGTTTCCTGACCCACCACGACCCTGAATAGGATAAGGTCATGGTAAAACAGACAATGAATGAATGAATGATTTTTTTGTAATTCAGTGTTTGTTTGAAACTAAAGAACTGAATCTAACAGACGTCATAAATCTCTCGTCTCTTTCAGCTCTGTTTGCAGAAGGACTCGGACTGCAGGGATTTTGGATTCAGTGTGTCTGATGGTTTGTTAGAAAAAGGCGTTTATGTGAACATGATCCGTCCTGATGGTCCTGCAGATCGGGCGGGGTTACGTCAGTACGACCGAATCCTGCAGGTAAACTGTTCCAGTCCCCCTTTAATCAGAGTGATGTGGGACGAAAACGGGTTAGAGATAAACGGAAAAGCTGAAGAAATGAGAAGAGAATCATTAATAAATAAAAACTGAACGTTTATATGCTAAACCTCCCACACTGTAGCACTGGGTCACAGAGAAACATAATAATAATAAACTTGTATGTAAACACCCTCCTGTGGAGGCTTTATGTTACATCTTGTAAACCACAGTGGGACCATTTACATTTATATTCTCGGCATTTAACAGATGCTTTTATTCAAACAGTACTGTGACAGTATACTGTCTAAGCAATTGAGGTTAAAGGGCCTTGCTCAAGAACCCAACAGCGGCAACCTGGCAGCGACCTTTCCATTACAAGTCCAGAACCTTGACCACTAGGCTACCACTGTCTTTGAAAAGCATTACAGAGAGAGTAAGATGCTGTTTGTGTTGCCTGGGTCACACAAAAAAATCATGGATGGGTGCCCAGGTGGAGCAGCGGGATACTCCCTGGTTTGAAACTCGGCGTTGCCACCGGTCGGCTGGGCACCATCTAGCGGGGGCATAATTGGCAGTGCCTGCAGCAGACACTAATTGGGCACCGTGTCTGCTAGGGTGTCACCTCAAAGGCAATCGGGGATCCACCAGCAGCGGAAGACAGATTGACTACGATAAAGTGGGAGAAAATGCAGAAATAAAATAGAAAAAAAAATTAACAAAATAGCATATATAAAAATGCTAAGTAGGATGAAGCTGCAGCAGCTCAGTTAGAAATGTTTTACACAGCATCTCATGATGGGTGTGGTCTCTTCCAGGATGATGACGTTGACATGAGCGTGGTAGTGTACTGTAGTGTACCACCATGACGGTGTAACCACGGCGTCCGATGTGTTTTGTCTCTCTCAGGTGAATCACACCAGGACTCGGGACTTTGACTGCTGCCTGACGGTGCCACTGTTAGCCGCGGCGGGTGATCAGCTGCAGCTGGTTATTAGCAGGAGTCTCGTTACACCTGAAAACGGTCCGGACGCACCGGATACGCTCGCTGTTCTGCCTGTCCACGGTCCTGAGAGAACGTCGTCTATATGAGAGGACGACGGCGTGTCTGCAGGATGGATTACTTACACACACTCACACACACACACACATCGTTATTTTATATTCTGTATAAATTACACGTTTCAGGTCTCACTAATGATTTATTTCAGTTTGTTCATCACTAAATCACGTTTCATTTCTAAATATTCACACACAAACTATCATTACTAGTTTACCGTGTTTATGATCGTTTATTTGGGTCCACAGACACTAATTTTACATTTTCCTTCACTGTTGTACCTTCACACATGTATTTTGGTGTTATATGAGTGTTATAAACTAAATCTAAAGGTTCAGAAGCACAGAGAGCGAGCGAGAGCTTCACATTAAATATAAAGATCAAACTTTTACCATGAGAACACACTGACTGGTTCTGTGTCCCACATCTTTACACCTTTAGTGCTTCATTTCTCTGTGACTGGGTTTAGTTTGGTGTGTTTGAGTTTGTTACCCTTGTTCTAATAACAATCACTATTTAAATCCAGAAGAAAATCAAATGTAAGGTTGTGATCAGATCTGTTTTAAACTGTAACCTAATGGAAGCAGGTTTCTGTTTTTTTTGTCCACATTCCTTCTGTAAACACGAGAGTGAATAACGAGTGGAAACGCGTCCCTGTACATGAATGATTTTATTATATAATGGATTTTTAATAAAGCAACATAAAACCTGTGTTTTATTACTGTAAACAATGAGGACATGAAGACGATCAGGTGTTAATCAGAGAGCTATTAATAAGAAATCGGAGTTGGTTAGAGGAGCAAAAATATTGAAGTTTAAAGAAGAAAGAACAGAGATCAGGACCAGGAGAGATTAAATAAGTCATCAATAACTTTTCTGCCATCATCACTGATGTCTGATTAATTCACTTTATATTGGAAATGAAATCTTTGCACTAATTAAAGTAAAATAATATTAAGTCAATAAATTCCAAATAATAATTAAAACAATATCGTTATGAACAAAGCATGAATGGTTTTTATTGTAAGTTAAATTTACTGGATTTAAGGAACTTGGATGCAATGGCTATAAAAATAAGTACATCTGAATATACCCATAACCGTGGTGTAAACCACCAGTGTATTTTTACCCATGCACACTGAGTAGGGTGATTTGGGATGATGTCCCAAATATAACAATAATGTATGTAAGGCATTTAGCAATAGCAACTTAAAATTACCTTTTTTAACTTGTTATTTAGCAGATGCTTTTAGCTAAAGCAACTTACAATTGTGACCAAATACAATCCACACGCTTCAGGGTTGAGGAGCTGTTCAGCGACCCAACAGCAGGAACTTGATGGTTGTGGGGCTTGAGTCAGTCCTGTACTTCAACCTCTGAGCTATCAAATAGCTTACCAGACTTTAATACTAACACAGTACTCTATATTTATGTAACTGAGTGCATTATTAGCATAATTATATTTTTAATTATATTTATAATTTTCAAAGTTGTAAAAGCGGCCTGTAAAGTGAGAACAAAGGGGGCTAGAAACAGAACCTTGTGGGACGCCATACTGCAGCTTTATAGGCTCTAAAGAATCTTCATTTATTCCAACAAATTCCAACGTTTAAAAGTGAATTTGCCTTTTAAACAGCAAGAAGCAAGAAGGTCCTGGGTTCGATCCCCAGGTGGGGCGGTCTGGGTTCTTTCTGTGTGGAGTTTGCATGTTCTCCCCGTGCCTGTGTGGGTTTCTTCCCATAATTCGAAGGCGTGTAAGTGAGGTGAACTGGAGACACTAAATTGTCCACAACTGTGTTTGATATTAAACCTCGTGAACTGATGAATCTTGTGTAATGAGTAACTACCGTTCCTGTCATGGGCGTGGCCAAAGGTGTGGAACTTGATGTTACAATCCTAATAAACAAACAATTAAAACAAGTGGTGAGTAACTTAGTAACTTAGCTAGCATTGATTTTGTTTTAGTGTTTCCCTGAATCCAGACCACAGAACATACAGTGGGGCCAAAAAGTATTTAGTCAGCCACTGATTGTGCAGGTTCTCCTACTTAGAAAGATGAGAGAGGTCTGTAATTTTCATCATAGCTACACTTCAACTATGAGAGACACAATGAGAAAAAAAATCCAGGAAATCACATTGTAGGATTTTTAAAGAATTTATTTGTAAATTATGGTGGAAAATAAGTATTTGGTCAATAACAAAAGTTCAACTCAATACTTTGTAACATAACCTTTGTTGGCAATGACGGAGGTGAAACGTTTCCTGTAAGTCTTCACCAGGTTTGCACACACTGTAGCTGCTATTTTGGCCCATTCCTCCATGCAGATCTCCTCTAGAGCAGTGATGTTTTGGGGCTGTCGCTGGGCAACACGGACTCCACAAATTTTCTATGGGGTTGAGGTCTGGAGACTGGCTAGGCCACTCCAGGACCTTGAAATGCTTTTTACGGAGCCACTCCTTCGTTGCCCGAGCGGTGTGTTTGGGATCATCGTCATGCTGGAAGACCCAGCCACGTTCCATCTTCAATGCTCTCACTGATGGAAGGAGGTTTTGGCTTAAAATCTCACGATACATGGCCCCGTTCATTCTTCCCTTAACACGGATCAGTCGTCCTGTCCCCTTTGCAGAAAAACAGCCCCAAAGCATGATGTTTCCACCCCCATGCTTCACAGTAGGTATGGTGTTCTTGGGTTCTTCTTCTTCCTCCAAACACCACGAGTTGAGTTTTTACCAAAAAGTTCCATTTTGGTTTCATCTGACCACATGATATTCTCCCAATCCTCTTCTGGATCATCCATATGCTCTCTGGCAAACTTCAGACGGGCCTGGACATGTACTGGCTTAAGCAGGGGGACACGCCTGGCACTGCAGGATTCGAGTCCCTCTCAGCGTAGTGTGTTACTGATGGTAGCCTTTGTTACTTTGGTCCCAGCTCTCTGCAGGTCATTCATCAGGTCCCTCCGTGTAGTTCTGGGATTTTTGCTTACCGTTCTCATGATCATTTTGACCCCACGGGAGATTATCAATGGTCTTGTATGTCTTCCATTTTCTTACAATTGCTCCCACAGTTGATTTATTCACACCAACCTGCTTGCCTATTGTAGATTCACTCTTCCCAGCCTGGTGCAGGTCTACAATTTTCATCCTGGTGTCCTTCGACAGCTCTTTGGTCTTGGCCATGGTTAAGTTTGGAGTCTGACTGTTTGAGGCTGTGGACAGGTGTCTTTTATACAGATAACGAGGTCAAACAGGTGCCATTAATACAGGTAACGAGTGGAGGACAGAAGAGCTTCTTAAAGGAGAAGTTACAGGTCTGTGAGAGCCAGAAATCTTGCTTGTTTGTTATTGACCAAATACTTATTTTCCACCATAATTTACAAATAAATTCTTTAAAAATCCTACAATGTGATTTCCTGGATTTTTTTTCTCATTTTGTCTCTCATAGTTGAAGTGTAGCTATGATGAAAATTACAGACCTCTCTCATCTTTCTAAGTAGTAGAACTTGCACAATCAGTGGCTGACTAAATACTTTTTGACCCCACTGTAATGCTTGTTAATCACACCAATAAAATAAACAGTCGGGCAACAACTTTTTCCAAATCTTAGGACAACGGGGCAGTTTGAGATTGTATAATGGCACAATGGATTTGTGTTTATGTTTGCTGGTCTGTCCTGTAGTTTATTCTGTGCTGTGATTCCTCTGAGGTGAAGTTAAAACATGATGATGTTTCTACAGCAGCACACACACTGTGTTATACCAGGCTTGCAAAAGTCACGAGATTCACCACCGGCGTCTGAGGAACAGGCCAGGAAAAGTACAAGTATCTTACCAGAAATTTACTTTGATAGAAGTAAAAGTTCCTTTTAGAATATTACTTGAGTAAAAGTCTAAAAGTATCTGATGTTTAATGTAACAGTGAATTCTTCTTTTAAGCCTGTAAACCATCTTTACAACCTTTTTTCTTCCTTCCTTTTGAACATGATTTGTGCTAATTCATGATTATAATCAGCTGTTCAAATGTTGAAATCATGTAATTATTTAGTTTTATTTAACTCATTACGAGCCCTAAATTACCCTGTTTTAACTTATTTAGAATGTGTTGTAGCTTAAAATGCATGTATGTGTATGTTAAGAATTGTAATGAAGTTGACCAGATAAAACATAAATATTTTGGGTTTATATAAGATGAAATAAGAGTCGATGTAAATGTAAGAAACACTGCGGCTTTTTTATTTGCATTTTCTATACGGTCCTAATTCCTAAGGCCGGACAAAAAGAAAATAAAACATTAATTTTACTGGGTGAAAAATGAAATGTTCATCTCATGGCTAAAGCCAATCCTGGATAATCTGCTTTCTGCTCCCTGTTCCATGTGCTCAGTTACATTTTTGATAATTAAATATGAGGGCAAAACCAAAAACGCTGTCGGTCATCAGTATGACAGTGTCCAGGGTTTTTCTGTCAGACATAGATGGCAACCCTAAATAAACATCTACCCAGTAATTCATCACCATACACTCGTCCTGATCTCAAATCCTGGTTTTATCTCATCACATCAGTGCTGGATCTCCATAATGCTCTTTTACATGAATACAAATGAATCCCAGCAGTTACTGTCCGAAATCTAGATGGAGGTGAGGCTTCTTATAAAATAACTGCTGTGCTTTGCTGTCTCACTGGTTCCAGAGTTCAGAGCTTCATCATGCGTCTCTAATCTTCATTTGACGTCATTTACTTTAATTAGCGCCCGAGCGACTCCGACTCGTTTAGGTACCTGCCTGAGGAAGACTGGGGACCCGAGGGCCCTGGAGTCCTGACATGTTCGGTAGAGTTAGCTCAATTAGGACGACGTGCTGTCATAACCGCTCGGCTTCCCTGAGAATTAAACGTTCACTGTTACAGTGGCTAAGTTTAGCTTAGAGTAGCTCGGCGGGTTCTGACTGAACTCTACATGAACCGGTTACAGGGACGTGAGACTCGGGATAAAGTTAGCATTAAAATACAGGAGTGATTCCCACGCTAAAGTCCTTACAGGTTTAACAGTCTGTAAGTCATGTGGGGTGTCATATTGTCCTAGCGTAGCATGTGACTTAAGCGGGTGGGTTGTTGTCTTGGAAAACCTGCAAATTTACATAATCTAATGTTAACTATAGGCAAAGTCATTCATGTAACTGGTGGCACCATGGCAGTGTGTATAAAGTCAGGGTTTAAATATTTGACAAAGGGTTAGGGTTAACCATCCAACTCTGTTATTAAACTTTAATAAATAAGCAGCAACTTTTAACAAGATGACTAACAAACACATTTATGCTCAGATCATCTTATTACTTTTAATTCAGTGTTCTGTTCTAAACAATAAAACAACAAATAAAATAGATCATCAGTGGAGCTGTTTCACCAGAGTGTGGCGCTATCACGGTGTTACAGTAACCGCTATCTCAGTACGAGCGCTTATAAACGTTTACGCTGTTTCAGCTCTGTAGCTGCTGTGATACAAAAACTCCCTCTGCAGCAGTAACAGCATCTCCTGTGTTAGCTGATCTTTACCTGCTGACCTTTATTTAACACTCTGCAGGTCGTTCATTCTGCTTCCCGAGTTCCCGACCCAGACAAAAACGTGGATTTATTTCTGTAATTTGTCTGTCACCCCACATGTTATTCCATAAAAATGCTAGCTATCTCACATCTATTTTTTATAAAACAAAGTCTGTAATATTGATGCCATCTTAAACTAGTTTTCCAGTCTCAGACTTCAAAAATGTCTGCTTTAAACTAGACATTGAACTAATATTGTTATATTAGTTGTTATATTGTTTTTAGCTCTGATACGTGACCACACTAACCCTTCCCGGCCCTAAACAGCTAGCAACTTGGTGATATCACAAGCTTGCTAACTAATTAGTGGGTCTACTAGCTTCCAAACTTATAAACTAAACTGCTTTTATCGGCAAAGTGTAAGTGATTAGATGCGTACGGCTGCTGTCCACGTGTCGGAGGGGGCGTGGGTTAGCTTCGTTCTCCTCAATCAGAGCGGGATTGGCGTTGGTGGAGAGGAAGCGTGACGCAATCGGGCAATTGGACGCTCTAAAGTAGGGAGAAAATGCATAAAAAATAAATTTAAAAGAATCTAGAATCTCTGAGTGAAGTGTTTGTTTTACAGCTTTATCAGTGTGAGCAGCATTAAATCTAAAATAAAATAAAAACACGTTTTACTGAGAGAGAAAAACTTTTATTTCGAATGTAATTGATGCAATATGCATCTTAAACTCATAACAAAATCTACTTTGGTTCCACGTTTTTCATTTTTGATCTTCAGTGTTTCTTATATTTTTACACGTTGAAGCTAAAATAATAAAAATAGAAAAGACAAAAACACGTGATTATAAATATTGCACACGGCAGGTTCGAGCTGATGTGAACCAACACCCAGCTGAACTTTAAACACAAAATAATAAACAGAATTAAATCAGCGACGCGTCACATCCTGCACCGCTAATCACCCGCGGGATTAAAAGGCAAACATGTTCGAGGACGAGGGTTCTGTTTCAGACCGGACTCGGGGAGGGGACCGTGGTGGAGGGGCGGGAGGGGAGGGCGGATTTGGGTTCTTTGGGGCTTTAGTGAAGGATTAAAGTCTTCAGACTGATATTGATTAGGGCAGTTGTAGCCTAGTGGTTAAGGTAATGAACTGTAATCCAAAGGTCGCTGGTTCATGCCACTGTTGGGCCCTTGAGCAAGGCCCTTAACCCATAATTGCTTAAATTGTATTCACTGCTTCGGATAAAAGCATATTAGGATCCTCCTCAGTCAGGAGTGGAGGTCTGCAGCAGTAGAGGGGAAATACCACCGGGGAACTGGGTATGACTAAATTGGAAGGAAAATCAGGGGAAACAAATACACGAGTAAATTCTCATGTCTGTTCATTATAATAAACCTGGCCATCGTTTTATATACGTGTGTGTGCGTGTGTGTGTGTGTGTGTGTGTGTGTGTGTTTTCATGTGTGTGTGTGTGTGTATGTGTGTGGGTTTTCTGGTGTGTGTGTATGTGTGTGTTTTTTCAGGTCTGTGTGTGTGTGTGTTTCCAGGTGTGTGTGTGTTTGTGTGTGTGTGTGTGTTTGTGTGTGTGTATGTGTGTGTGTGTGTGTGTGTGTATATGTGTGTGTGTGTGTGGACAGATTGTCCGGCAGTGATCACTAAAGTGCAACGAGAATTTAAAAAGGGGCGACTGATTAAAAAAACTCCCCTCGAAATAAGTGTGTGTGTGTGTGTGTGTGTGTGTGTGTGTGTGTGTGTGTGTGTGTGTGTGTGTGACGTACATTCATCATCTTTAACACTAAACACAGAGTGAAGCTCACGGTACGACATCAGTCACTGAGACGCTGATTATTACTGTAAATAGTTCAAGAATTAATAAAATAATCAGTTTATTAGTTTAAAAAAACGAGGCACGTCGTCGTCCACCATCGTGTGTGTGTGTGTGTGCCAGTATAAACGATAACACTAATGCTAACAGTGCTAACGACACTAATATCACAATAATAATAACAGACAGATGAAAGGATTGTGCTCAGTAAAACAGGAAGTGATGTCAGCGCCTGTCTCTCTCTCACAGAGAGTCTCACATGGTGCTCTCCACCACGCTGAGGGGGGGTCTGCTGTAGGTACCGTTGGGGTCGAGCGGGTGCAGGAGCTCGCTGTTCTTCACCCCGAAATCTTTAGGACGAGAACTCGCACCCTTCACTGGAGCTGCCACGGCTTTGATACGCTGTACACACACACACACACACAAAAACACACACACACACACACACAAACATGCAAAATTATTTATATTTATATATATACACACAACACTAAAATCAGTCACAATATCAGATCAGTGTGTGTGTGTGTGTTTATGTGTGTATGTGTATGTGTGTGTGTATTAGTCTGTGTATATATATATATATATATATACACAGTATATACAGTATATATATATACAGTATATATGTGTGTGTGTGTATATGTGTGTATGTGTTTGTATGTGTATATGTGTGTATGTGTTTGTATGTGTATATGTGTGTATGTGTTTGTATGTGTGTGTGTGTATATGTGTGTATGTGTTTGTATGTGTATGTGTGTGTGTATGTGTGTATGAGTCTGTGTATATATACAGTATATGTGTGTGTGTGTATGAGTCTGTGTATATATATATATATGTGTGTGTATGTGTTTGTATGTGTGTGTATGAGTCTGTGTATATACAGTGTATCACAAAAGTAAGTACACCCCTCACATTTCTGCAAATATTTTATTATATCTTTTCATGGGACAACACTATAGACATGAAACTTGGATATAATTTAGAGTAGTCAGTGTACAGCTTGTATAGCAGTGTAGATTTACTGTCTTCTGAAAATAACTCAACACACAGCCATTAATGTCTAAATAGCTGCAACATAAGTGAGTACACCCCACAGTGAACATGTCCAAATTGTGCCCAAATGTGTCAATATTTTGTGTGACCACCATTATTATCCAGCACTGCCTTAACCCTCCTGGGCATGGAATTCACCAGAGCTGCACAGGTTGCTACTGGAATCCTCTTCCACTCCTCCATGATGACATCACGGAGCTGGTGGATGTTAGACACCTTGAACTCCTCCACCTTCCACTTGAGGATGCGCCACAGGTGATCAATTGGGTTTAGTCCATCACCTTTACCTTCAGCTTCCTCAGCAAGGCAGTTGTCATCTTGGAGGTTGTGTTTGGGGTCGTTATCCTGTTGGAAAACTGCCATGAGGCCCAGTTTTCGAAGGGAGGGGATCATGCTCTGTTTCAGAATGTCACAGTACATGTTGGAATTCATGTTTCCCTCAATGAACTGCAGCTCCCCAGTGCCAGCAACACTCATGCAGCCCAAGACCATGATGCTACCACCACCATGCTTGACTGTAGGCAAGATACAGTTGTCTTGGTACTTCTCACCAGGGCGCCGCCACACATGCTGGACACCATCTGAGCCAAACAAGTTTATCTTGGTCTCGTCAGACCACAGGGCATTCCAGTAATCCATGTTCTTGGACTACTTGTCTTCAGCAAACTGTTTGTGGGCTTTCTTGTGCGTCAGCTTCCTTCTGGGATGACGACCATGCAGACCGAGTTGATGCAGTGTGCGGCGTATGGTCTGAGCACTGACAGGCTGATCTCCCACGTCTTCAACCTCTGCAGCAATGCTGGCAGCACTCATGTGTCTATTTTTTAAAGCCAACCTCTGGATATGACGCCAAACACGTGGACTCGACTTCTTTGGTCGACCCTGGCGAAGCCTGTTCCGAGTGGAACCTGTCCTGGAAAACCGCTGTATGACCTTGGCCACCATGCTGTAGCTCAGTTTCAGGGTGTTAGCAATCTTCTTATAGCCCAGGCCATCTTTGTGGAGAGCAACAATTCTATTTCTCACATCCTCAGAGAGTTCTTTGCCATGAGGTGCCATGTTGAATATCCAGTGGCCAGTATGAGAGAATTGTACCCAAAAAACCAAATTTAACAGCCCTGCTCCCCATTTACACTTGGGACCTTGACACATGACACCAGGGAGGGACAACGACACATTTGGGCACAATTTGGACATGTTCACTGTGGGGTGTACTCACTTATGTTGCAGCTATTTAGACATTAATGGCTGTGTGTTGAGTTATTTTCAGAAGACAGTAAATCTACACTGCTATACAAGCTGTACACTGACTACTCTAAGTTATATCCAAGTTTCATGTCTATAGTGTCGTCCCATGAAAAGATATAATGAAATATTTGCAGAAATGTGAGGGGTATGTGAGATATGTGTGTATGTGTTTGTATATGTGTGTATGTGTGTGTATGAGTCTGTGTATATATATATATATATATATATATATACAGTGTATCACAAAAGTGAGTACACCCCTCACATTTCTGCAGATATTTAAGTATATCTTTTCATGGGACAACACTGACAAAATGATACTTTGACACAATGAAAAGTAGTCTGTGTGCAGCTTATATAACAGTGTAAATTTATTCTTCCCTCAAAATAACTCAATATACAGCCATTAATGTCTAAACCACTGGCAACAAAAGTGAGTACACCCCTTAGTGAAAGTTCCTGAAGTGTCAATATTTTGTGTGGCCACCATTATTTCCCAGAACTGCCTTAACTCTCCTGGGCATGGAGTTTACCAGAGCTTCACAGGTTGCCACTGGAATGCTTTTCCACTCCTCCATGACGACATCACGGAGCTGGCGGATATTCGAGACTTTGCGCTCCTCCACCTTCCGCTTGAGGATGCCCCAAAGATGTTCTATTGGGTTTAGGTCTGGAGACATGCTTGGCCAGTCCATCACCTTTACCCTCAGCCTCTTCAATAAAGCAGTGGTCATCTTAGAGGTGTGTTTGGGGTCATTATCATGCTGGAACACTGCCCTGCGACCCAGTTTCCGGAGGGAGGGGATCATGCTCTGCTCAGTATTTCACAGTACATATTGGAGTTCATGTGTCCTTCAATGAAATGTAACTCCCCAACACCTGCTGCACTCATGCAGCCCCAGACCATGGCATTCCCACCACCATGCTTGACTGTAGGCATGACACACTTATCTTTGTACTCCTCACCTGATTGCCGCCACACATGCTTGAGACCATCTGAACCAAACAAATTAATCTTGGTCTCATCAGACCATAGGACATGGTTCCAGTAATCCATGTCCTTTGTTGACATGTCTTCAGCAAACTGTTTGCGGGCTTTCTTGTGTAGAGACTTCAGAAGAGGCTTCCTTCTGGGGTGACAGCCATGCAGACCAATTTAATGTAGTGTGCGGCGTATGGTCTGAGCACTGACAGGCTGACCCCCCACCTTTTCAATCTCTGCAGCAATGCTAACAGCACTCCTGCGCCTATCTTTCAAAGACAGCAGTTGGATGTGATGCTGAGCACGTGCACTCAGCTTCTTTGGACGACCAACGCGAGGTCTGTTCTGAGTGGACCCTGCTCTTTTAAAACGCTGGATGATCTTGGCCACTGTGCTGCAGCTCAGTTTCAGGGTGTTGGCAATCTTCTTGTAGCCTTGGCTATCTTCATGTAGCGCAACAATTCGTCTTTTAAGATCCTCAGAGAGTTCTTTGCCATGAGGTGCCATGTTGGAACTTTCAGTGACCAGTATGAGAGAGTGTGAGCGCTGTACTACTAAATTGAACACACCTGCTCCCTATGCACACCTGAGACCTAGTAACACTAACAAATCACATGACATTTTGGAGGGAAAATGACAAGCAGTGCTCAATTTGGACATTTAGGGGTGTAGTCTCTTAGGGGTGTACTCACTTTTGTTGCCGGTGGTTTAGACATTAATGGCTGTATATTGAGTTATTTTGAGGGAAGAATAAATTTACACTGTTATATAAGCTGCACACAGACTACTTTTCATTGTGTCAAAGTGTCATTTTGTCAGTGTTGTCCCATGAAAAGATATACTTAAATATCTGCAGAAATGTGAGGGGTGTACTCACTTTTGTGATACACTGTATATATATATATATATATATATATGTGTGTGTGTGTGTATATGTGTGTATGTGTTTGTATATGTGTGTATGTGTGTGTATGAGTCTGTGTATATATATATATGTGTGTGTGTATATGTGTGTGTGTGTATGTGTGTGTATGAGTCTGTGTATATATATATATATATATATATATGTGTGTGTGTATATGTGTGTATGTGTTTGTATATGTATATATGTGTGTGTGTGTATATGTGTGTATGTTTTTGTATATGTGTGTATGTGTGTGTATATGTGTGTGTATGAGTCTGTGTATATATATATATATATATATATATATATATATATACAGTGTATCACAAAAGTGAGTACACCCCTCACATTTCTGCAAATATTTCATTATATCTTTTCATGGGACAACACTATAGACATGAAACTTGGATATAACTTAGAGTAGTCAGTGTACAGCTTGTATAGCAGTGTAGATTTACTTTCTTCTGAAAATAACTCAACACACAGCCATTAATGTCTAAATAGCTGCAACATAAGTGAGTACACCCCACAGTGAACATGTCCAAATTGTGCCCAAATGTGTCGTTGTCCCTCCCTGGTGTCGTGTGTCAAGGTCCCAGGTGTAAATGGGGAGCAGGGCCGTTAAATTTGGTGTTTTGGGTACAATTCTCTCATACTGGCCACTGGATATTCAATATGGCACCTCATGGCAAAGAACTCTCTGAGGATGTGAGAAATAGAATTGTTGCTCTCCACAAAGATGGCCTGGGCTATAAGAAGATCGCTAACACCCTGAAACTGAGCTACAGCATGGTGGCCAAGGTCATACAGCGGTTTTCCAGGACAGGTTCCACTCGGAACAGGCTTCGCCAGGGTCGACCAAAGAAGTTGAGTCCACGTGTTCGGCGTCATATCCAGAGGTTGGCTTTAAAAAATAGACACATGAGTGCTGCCAGCATCGCTGCAGAGGTTGAAGACGTGGGAGGTCAGCCTGTCAGTGCTCAGACCATACGCCGCACACTGCATCAACTCGGTCTGCATGGTCGTCATCCCAGAAGGAAGCTGACGCACAAGAAAGCCCGCAAACAGTTTGCTAAAGACAAGCAGTCCAAGAACATGGATTACTGGAATGCCCTGTGGTCTGACGAGACCAAGATAAACTTGTTTGGCTCAGATGGTGTCCAGCATGTGTGGCGGCGCCCTGGTGAGAAGTACCGAGACAACTGTATCTTGCCTACAGTCAAGCATGGTGGTGGTAGCATCATGGTCTTGGGCTGCATGAGTGTTGCTGGCACTGGGGAGCTGCAGTTCATTGAGGGAAACATGAATTCCAACATGTACTGTGACATTCTGAAACAGAGCATGATCCCCTCCCTTCGAAAACTGGGCCTCATGGCAGTTTTCCAACAGGATAACGACCCCAAACACAACCTCCAAGATGACAACTGCCTTGCTGAGGAAGCTGAAGGTAAAGGTGATGGACTAAACCCAATTGATCACCTGTGGCGCATCCTCAAGTGGAAGGTGGAGGAGTTCAAGGTGTCTAACATCCACCAGCTCCGTGATGTCATCATGGAGGAGTGGAAGAGGATTCCAGTAGCAACCTGTGCAGCTCTGGTGAATTCCATGCCCAGGAGGGTTAAGGCCGTGCTGGATAATAATGGTGGTCACACAAAATATTGACACTGGGCACAATTTGGACATGTTCACTGTGGGGTGTACTCACTTATGTTGCAGCTATTTAGACATTAATGGCTGTGTGTTGAGTTATTTTCAGAAGACAGTAAATCTACACTGCTATACAAGCTGTACACTGACTACTCTAAGTTATATCCAAGTTTTATTTCTATAGTGTTGTCCCATGAAAAGATATAATAAAATATTTGCAGAAATGTGAGGGGTGTACTTACTTTTGTGATACACTGTATATATATATATATGTGTGTGTGTGTGTATATGTGTGTATGTGTTTGTATATGTGTGTGTATGAGTCTGTGTGTATATATATACATATATACGTGTATATATATATATATATATATATATATATATATATACACGTGTATGTATGTGTTTGTATATGTGTGTATGTGTGTATGTGTGTGTGTATGAGTCTGTGTATATATATATATATTTATATATATATATGTGTGTGTGTGTGTATGTGTGTATGTGTTTGTATATGTGTGTATGTGTGTATATGTGTGTTTATGTGTGAGTGTGTATATGTGTGTGTGTATGTGTGTGTATGAGTCTGTGTATGTATATACTGGTATATAACAGTTATATGGTATATTATACAGACAGCCACACTGAGTCGCTCACCTCGATCAGCGAACCGTCCGATTGGATGATTTTGACGACCACCACCATGGGGATGCAGATCATGGAGGCCAGCGCCAGACACCAGCCCAGTCCAACCGACCAATCAGGGTACTCGTACAGTTTATTATAGGTGAGAGGCTTATACTTCACCAGAGAGAACACAAAACAACCCTGCAACACACCAGAGAACAACATTATATACAACTAGAGATGTGCATTTCCGGAGAAAATGCGAGTGTGATTGCCGTGTGCCGGTCGGCGGGCGTAACCCAATGCTTTATCCAAGTTTGGTGTGTCATCAGTGGGCTTTACGATTTAAAATTGGAACGGCGTCGATATCTCAAACTTTCAAAAAATGAATGGAAGTGAATGGAGCCGAAAACCGGGCGTGGCAGCTGGGCATGGGTTCGAATCCCCATGCTGTATCTGAGTCGGGGTTACATCAGTTTACATCAGTGGGCTTTACGATTTATAGTTGAAACGGCGTTTATATCTCAAACTTTCAAAAAATGAATGGAAGTGAATGGGGACAAAAACCGGGTGTGGCAGGTGGGCGTGGGTTCGAATCCCCATGCTGTATCTGAGTCGGGGTTACATCAGTGAGGTTTATGATATAGAGTTGGAACGGCGTTAATATCTCGAACTTTCAAAAAATGAATGGAAGTGAATGGGGCTGAAAACCGGGCGTGGCAGGTGGGCGTGGGTTCGAATCCCCATGCTGTACCCAAGTCGGGGTTACATCAGTGGGCTTTATGATTTAGAGTTGGAACGGCGTTGATATCTCGAACTTTCAAAAAATGAATAGAAGTGAATGGGGAAAAAAACCGGGCGTGGCAGGTGGGCGTGGGTTCGAATCCCCATGCTGTACATGAGTCAGGGTTACATCAGGGGGCTTTACGATTTAGAGTTGGAACGGCGTTGATATCTCGAACTTTCAAAAAATGAATGGAAGTGAATGGGACCAAAAACCGGGCGTGGCAGGTGGGTGTGGTTTCGAATCCCCATGCTGTATCTGAGTCGGGGTTACATCAGGGGGCTTTACGATTTAGAGTTGGAACGGCGTTGATATCTCAAACTTTCAAAAAATGAATAGAAGGGAATGGGGACAAAAACCGGGCGTGGCAGGTGGGCGTGGGTTCGAATCCCCATGCTGTACCCAAGTCGGGGTTACATCAGTGAGCTTTATGATATAGAGTTGGAACGGCGTTAATATCTCGAACTTTCAAAAAATGAATGGAAGTGAATGGGGCTGAAAACCGGGCGTGGCAGGTGGGCGTGGGTTCGAATCCCCATGCTGTACCCAAGTCGGGGTTACATCAGTGGGCTTTATGATTTAGAGTTGGAACGGCGTTGATATCTCGAACTTTCAAAAAATGAATAGAAGTGAATGGGGAAAAAAACCGGGCGTGGCAGGTGGGCGTGGGTTCGAATCCCCATGCTGTACATGAGTCAGGGTTACATCAGGGGGCTTTACGATTTAGAGTTGGAACGGCGTTGATATCTCGAACTTTCAAAAAATGAATGGAAGTGAATGGGACCAAAAACCGGGCGTGGCAGGTGGGTGTGGTTTCGAATCCCCATGCTGTATCTGAGTCGGGGTTACATCAGGGGGCTTTACGATTTAGAGTTGGAACGGCGTTGATATCTCAAACTTTCAAAAAATGAATAGAAGTGAATGGGGACAAAAACCGGGCGTGGCAGGTGGGTGTTGGTTCGAATCCCCATGCTGTACCCAAGTCAGGGTGTCATCAGTGGGCTTTACGATTTAGAGTTGGAACGGCGTTGATATCTCAAACTTTCAAAAAATGAATGGAAGTGAATGGAACCAAAAACCGGGCGTGGCAGGTGGGTGTGGGTTCGAATCCCCATGCTGTACCCAAGTCGGGGTTACATCAGTGGGCTTTACGATTTAGAGTTGGAACGGCGTTGATATCTCAAACTTTCAAAAAATGAATGGAAGTGAATGGAACCAAAAACCGGGCGTGGCAGGTGGGCGTGGGTTCGAATCCCCATGCTGTATGTGAGTGGGGTTACATCAGTGGGAAGTGAGCGTGTCTAAATGCTGTATAGAAGAGCTGTAATGTGGGGTGTCGGGTGGGTGAAGACTCACAGGCGTCTCTATCTGAATCCTAGCTCTCGATTTGAGCCGAAGGCCGGTATAGGAACATGCCATTCTAAAAATGAATGGAAGTCAATGGGACCAAAAAACGCTACAAAAGCGGGCGTGGCACGTGAACGGGCGAGCGGATCGAAAACCTGTATACAAGCAGTCCATTCCCGTATGGGCCGGACGATTTGGCGCTGGAACGGGGTCGATATCTCGAAAACTGCGGACGAAGAAAGGGAGACAAAAAACGGGTGGAATAATAATAATAACTAGAGAGTGCATTTCCGGAGAAAATGCGAGTGTGATTGCCGTGTGCCGGTCGGCGGGCGTGCGCAGGTCGGGGGCGCGCATGCGTTTAGAAGTGGTGCGGTGCGTGGGGTGTGAATACTTTCTCCCAGACAGGCCACTGTATCTGTGCACAAGCTGTGGTGTGAGCACAAGTTCACTCTGGGTGTGTTTGAAAAGCCAAACCTGTAAAAAAATGCATTTCTGCACGTTTGTACTGCTTACAAATCAGTACTCATTCATTTACATGTGATTATCACTGCAGGGGCCATGGTATTGCGCAATCTATGATCGGCTGTGTGTCATTTACAGCTTTCAAGCATAGTGCACTCAGACTTCGGTCCCTCTTTTAGCATTTAGCAATTCCCATTGATTTTAATGCATCCGTTAGCCTTGAAGCTAACGGATATAAATATCTTTTTTTCTGTTGCAACGCGAATGATATGACGCTCACTGCTAAGTGTAACTGCAGTATAATTTCATTCTGTGCAGCGTTTTCATCTTAAAAATCACTAATACCTTAGTTACAGACCAAAATAAGTCAGCTTTTTTGGCGGCCGCCATTTTCTATTCTCAGAACGGGCTGAAGATGCCGCCTACGTCATCACGTTGACGTTCTGTGGAAAGCCAAAGGTGTCAAGATTTTTGTCCAAAAATTCGGGCAAAAACGGGCATAAATGCCACACGGATGGGCGTATCCGGATGATTTTTTGGATTTGGGCGCTAATTAATGACCCGGTCGATCAAGGGTTGGAACGGCGTTGATAGCTCGAAATTTTTTTCAAAATGAATGGGAGTCAATGGGGCAAAACGGGCACCTTAAAACGGGCACTGTGCCCACAGTGTTGGTTCGATCCAAAAGCTGTATACAAGCAGTCCATTCCCGTATGGGCCGGATGATTTGGCACTGGAACGGGGTCGATATCTCGAAAATTGCGGACGAAGAAAGGGAGACAAAAAACGGGCGGAATGGCAATAATATATTGAAAACGAAAATAACAATAACAATAGTGTGCTTGCATTCTGCAATCACACTAATAATATGACTTTCGGATAACAATAGTGTGCTTGCCTACAGCAATCACACTAATAATAATAATAATAATAATATGACTTTCGGATAACAATAGTGTGCTTGCCTACAGCAATCA